>NW_024581032.1:496255-602955 GCF_017639235.1 Corvus kubaryi
GCATAGGCAGCGATATGGGATACACATCATAAGGTCACCCCAAGACACCCCAATATTTAAATAAACAAATACAATAAACTACAATAAATAATATTGGGGGTGGGGGGGAGGTTTCAAGTAAACAAGTTAGCCCAAATTACTGGTTTATGATGTTTTTGCCAAGATTGACTTGAAGGACAGCTCATCAAATATTTTTCGCATCAGCAGTCCCTCAGACTTCCAGTTAATGAAGATGTATAATTAAATTTATCAGAATTAGACAATACAGTTTATATGGTGAGAGACATTACTGCATTAATGAAAACATTTTAATTGATATTTGACAGATATTAAAGGAAACTCATTCCAAGGCTATGTTTTTCTATCCTATAGAAGGACCAGTCATCAAATTATCTGACATCAATATGACAGCAATAAAAATCTGTATCTTTACAACACAGGAATTCATCATTTCTTAACCATTACCTTGAAAGCACATTAAAATTTTTTCCCTGTCAAAATAAATGGTCAATTTTTAAGGTCATGTCCAGAACAACAAAAAAAATTTAGGACCCCCAAATTTTTGTCGTGAGGAAAAAAAAAAAAAAAAGTCTCATGAAAATTTCCACTGAATTTTGGTTAGTGAAAAAATTCTAAGACAAAACCTGTTTCTTTCAGTATTTTGTAAGTGTTTAATTTCAAACTTGTGAGAACAGCTGTTACTGATTTTCCGTCCCTCTGGTGTGCCATAGAAACCAATCATTCACATCCATGCACAGGGAAATAATTGCAGTACTGGATAAAATCAGTGTTTTTCTTGCCCTCTGCTGCCATTTCCCACCAGGCCTTCCCGATCCACCTCTTTCCTAGGTGATGTGGGAATTAAAACTGGCTGGGATGAAGGGCAGACAGATTTTCCCACCCAAACAGAAAACAAATTGTTAGAATAATCCCAAAGGAGAAGAGAAATCCATATGAGAAGAAATATTTTCTCCTTCAGTGTTTTACATAGAGAAACAACATTTTCAGCCAGTTCAGTCCTAGCATGTGTATATTTAGAAATAAACTCAGTTCCTGGAGACCACCTATTCTCCAGAGCTTCAGTTTTATGTTCAAGAGGTAGTAAGACACAATACCAAAGGACAGGTAGTACCTTCAATGATCACAGCCACTTTAATGAAAACAAATGTTTTATACTGCGTTTAAATGGGATGACAGAATTTTTACTCCTAAATTTGGCTTAGGCTTTTGTTCGAATATCAATAATATTCAAAAGTTATTCAATTTTAACACAATTTGGTAGTTAAGGTTTGAGTTTGAGAATGAAAGACACATTTATCTTCATGTGTGTAGAGAAGGACTAACACTGAAGTCATCTCCAAATCTTGCTTCTAGAATAGAGCCAAACTTGGTTTTGGTGCCTGGTGTACATGGCCCGTGTCCATCCTTATTTATGGAATACCTGACTGACATTTTTAGTTTGTTTTGTGAAGAAGAGACTAAATCCTATTTCCTTTTGGACAGAACTGAATTAGGAAGAGAGGGACTGTATTTTCTGAAAGCTCTAGCATAAGGTTCACAAGCTACTGCATAAAAAATTATCCTGATCTCAACAGCTCTATATTTGCCACAAAATAGGTTTTGCTTTTTCCTATTTTTGTCTTCCTGCTTTCTCTTATATATAGAAGAGCAACTAGGATGCTGCTTGAAGGCAACCATTTTCATCAAGATTTCTTAGAAATCTGGCACTTAAAGAAGCCCTAACAAGGTCATATTCAAAGAACATTACCTCTCTCTGCTATCCCTTTGAGATGTATATTAGGCATTTCATAGCATGAAGAGACAGATCATGAGCCAGGTATTTTAAAACTTACTCTAAAAAATGTCCAAGAATCTAAGACCTTTCTAGCAACATCTCTCTTTTCCGTTTGGCTGTGCAAAAGGCTAGTTTTATTTTCAGCTGGACTGCGGGAGCAGCAAGAAGTTGCATGCTGTGTTAGTTTAAAAATAGTCTAGTTTTTTGGTGGGCGGGAGAAAGCTGCTCGAAGCTTATACTGTGTCCAGCACATAGCCAATTGTGTCAGGCTCTGACGATGGGCAGGTTACTAGCCCAATTAGAGAAGTTGGTAACACCTCTGTGATAACATATTTAAGAAGGGAAAAAGCGGCGGAAGCTCTCTTTTTTGCTCCCCTCCGAGGACTGGTGAGGGGGCCGGCGAGCCCCTTCCCGGCGCGGTGGCCGGGGCTGTGCCGCTGGGGGGCCATCCTGGCGCCGCGAACAGCCCTGCGGCCGGGACCAGCCCCGGGAACGCCCACGCAGCCAGGGCGGCGCGGCCGAAATCGCGCGGCTGGGGCGGCGCGGCCGCTGCCGTCTCAGCACGGCTCGCAATAAGCTTTACTTGCTTAGCTGCTTTTAACTAGCCGTGCTGCGGACAGAAGGGCAGGGGCGGCAGCAACTTCTCCTTTTCAGTGTCCTGCGTGAAGAGAGGCGCTGAGTGGAGCCGGCGGCCGGCGCAGTGCTGGCGGAGGCCACGTGGCCAGCGGTGAGGGGCATGGCGAGCAATTCCCCGATACAGAGCCCGGACTCGATCAACTCTTCATCGTTGTAGAACTTTATAAAAACTTTTCAATTGATAGAACTTGAGAACAAATTAACTTACGAACACCGACTCTCTGCCGAGTCAGAGAAAAGGAAAAGGTGAAAACACGTGAGGAGAACAACATGGCGACACTAAGGGTCAGTGCAAAGGAGGGAGGGGGAGGAAGTGCTTCGGGCGTCGGAGCCGAGATTCTTCTCGAACCTTGGTGAGGACTATAATGCAACAAATTGTTTCCCTGTAATTCATTAAGTGCATGAGTGGATGCTGAAAAGCTGTAATCTAGTGAGGAACTCGAACAGAGAGAGAAGACCCTTCCAGAGATAGAGAACCCTTGCTTCCAAACTAGAACAGCTTATCCTTAAAAGACTAAACCCCATGAACTAAAATGACCCACGATGTGCAGTTTTGGGAATACTGCACCATTCGTGGGAGGGACTCGTGTTACAGCAGGTGAGAAGGGCTGCTATTCAGGAAAATTAAGACCACGCTAGAAAATTTGAAGAGGACGACCTCCCATGAGAAGGATCCCACGGCACAGCAGGAGAAAGAAACTTTTCCCTAAGCATACTGAGGAAAGATTTCTAGGAAGTGAAAGACTGACCAAAAACCCCATGTTTGTCTCTTTGCGTGGTTGGTGGGAAAGAGGGAGGGGCTGGGAAGAAAGTGTTTTAAAGGTTTATTTTAGTTCTCATTACCCTTTTTACTTTTAATTCTGTTAATAATAAATTTTCTTTATATTGTTTAAGTTTTGAACCTGTTGTGCCTTAAAAGTGTTTTTCCCCTAATCCTTAACTCAAGAAGTTTTTGTTTTAATTTCCCCTCCTCTGTTCAGCTATAGCAGAGGAAAATAAGTGGATAGTTTTTCCTGGGTGCCTGGCTTCTAGTGAGTGTCAAACCCCGACACATGCACACATAAAAAAGATAAAATATAAGAACTTTAAATATTTTCTTTACAGGAAAGAAAATCTTCCATGGTACATTTAATTTCATTCAAAACATGCCACTGGACTCTGTCAGAATCCCTAGCCATCCAGGCTTGTTACCACTGTCTCTATATTACCCAGAAGCATGGGCTTAAATCATTCAGAGAGAAATCTGTGGCACTGGAGGGAAAGGCAACACTACTATTTCCCTTAGGTCTGTGGATTTAGATCCTCAGTTTTCCATTTCTACCCTTCCCTCTTCCTGCCCACCCTGAGCAAACTATTTTGATTTGACCATAATGCACAGCTCATTTGGGTTAACAAAAACCAGGATTTCACCAAATATATTCTTCACTGGATAATATTCAGCATCTCTTGAAGAGACTGCCCAAGAGCGGGCTCCAAAAATACTAAATGCCGTGATTCTGTGGCTACAGATCAGCTCAAGGATCAGGAGGTAACAGATCCAGCAGGTGCCTTGGTTTGTGTTCCCAGTATTGGCTAAAATAAAAAATGAAAACCAAAAACCTAAGAAACAGGTATGGTGGCTCTATGGCAGCCAGTGCAAATGGGCTGATTTATCCAGGCTGAGACTCTAGCTGGGGGAAATAAATAGTGATCCCTTGGGCAGGGTGGGCATAAGGACATGTATAGTACAAGTCATCCTCTTTCACCTGGACTGCGTACTTTTAAGGAGGCTCTCAACATTTTTGCTGTGGGACTCTGATTCTGACGGGATTTTGGGCTGTTGGGCAGCTCCACTGTCAGCATTTATGAACATCCCTTTCCAAGTCACCCCCATCCTTTTCCACCTCACTCCTGCTGCTTGCCATTCAGTCCCAGCAGAGAAGAGATGTGGCAAGTCAAGGCTTCCCCCTGGCTCTCCCCTCCCCCCCCCAGTGTGGCACTGGCAGAGGTGGCCATACTGCTTGGATGGGATATGGGACTTTGAGAGGGACCAATTTGATTTTTATTTATGTACATATGTTATACATCAAGTGAAAAACTACTGTAGGCGTACTGGGAGTCCTGTCCCTGGCGAAACTTTGCTTGGCAGCCGATCAGGGGAGAGAAAGCTTCCACAACTGGGCTGCAAGCAACCTGACCCCTGATGAACCCCGTCCCGCTTGCTGGCAGGGAAGATCCCCAGATGCCGAGAACAAAGTGCCTCGGAAATCAGGCTATGGGAGGAGCCTTAGCAGATAAAAGCAAGTAAGTGCACCACAATCCCCGGCCATTTTCCTTTGGGTTTCTTGGAGCGACCAGGGGCACGCCTGGAGGGTCACCTTGGCCCCCGCCTTCCTTCCCTCCCCCCGCCACCTTTTCCTCCTTGAGGTCCTGCTTCTTCCCTGGTTATCTTCCCTCCACATCTGTCTGTCCGCCCTGCTTTGCCGCTTCCCCGAGGCAGCTCGGCGCCACAGCAACCCAGCGCTCTACTGTTTCCCAGTGGCAGCCACAGCCGCCGTCAGCCGCCACCCCCTGACCCTGACAACCTGCAACTGCTCCACCAGTGCGCCTGTAGCCATGGCAACCTGATTTTCACTGACAGAAGAGACACGCAGCCTGCTGCTGTTTGAAAATCGCGCCTAGCCCGCCACGGGAGCCGCACACACTCATCGCAGCTTGCAGCACACACGCTCCATCTGCCAACCTGGTGCTAACAGGGCGCCCGGGGTACAGCGGTAATGATCTGTTTCGGTTTTCTTTCTCCATCTCTTCGTCTCTTTGCTCCCTTTTCTCTCCCCCTTCGGTAGGAACACTTCTCTTTCTTCATCAATAAACAGTTCTCAGATCTAATATTGCCATGCTTGCGCTTTATTTTCGTCCAAGAAATCTATCAAAAAGAATCTTCCCCAGCTTCCCTTTTATAGCGGGATGGAACAGACTTCAACACCCTCAGTTGCAAGAACCCCAGGGCTGTGACACACTGTGCCGTGCTTACCACAGGAGCAGTCTCAGAGAGGCTTTCCTGGTCCTGCCTGGTGTCCTTTCTGACACCTGTCCAGGTGGAATACAAGGCTTTAAATGGCCCATGAGTCAGCACCTGGGCACAAACCTAAGAGCAGCTGTCTGGAGGTACCTGGGGGGGCTTTGGGACAGGGGTTATAAACCTGGGGGTTTTACTGGGGTGCTTGCTGGAGGGTGTGTGATAGACACCCAGAGCACTCAAGCCAAGGTAGTCCCTAATAATTCAATAGAACAACAAAGACATTATCAAAAGTATTTTTCTAAATTCATCATTCCCTGCTTCCTGCACTCTTGGGCATCTCTAAGGATACATCACTCTAGTAGGAATCACAAAGCGATTAGTATCTGCCCATCAATATTAGCAACACTCCTGTGTAACAGCACTTATTTCTTGTCTATGAGACATCTCAAATGATTACATGCCTAGAATGCTTTACCAAGTAAGTCTATGAAATAAATGTCCTAAGGTTTCTAGACAAGAGAATCTTCCATTATTTTTCATGGAAAATGTATGGCATACCAAGTCTGAAAACCCAACCCCCTGTGGCTATGCTACAAGGTAGCAGTATTACCGCTGGCCTGGTTCCTATGGTATATCACCGTGTCCTGCAGCCATAGGGAGGAGGAGGAGGAGAAGATCCAGCAGGCAGGAATTGTGCAGCAAGATTGATTGATTTAATTATTTTACAAACTCTTTCATTGACTTTTTTCTTCATAGTCTAATTGGACAAAGGACCAGCCACCCCTTGGGGGTGATTGGCCAAAATCCTAAAACATCCATTATCAAAATATTCTCCACTATACCATAAACAAGACTTTCCAAGGTTGCAGGTGGCTTGGTTGTTTACATTCCCTGCTACCTCTTCTGTGAGAGAGAAGAGTCTCTCACGGACTTAGAAAAATAACAAGAAGATCCTCACTAACAGCATTTTTGTACCTACAGTAGCAGCTTTGAACTTCCATGGAGCTAACAGTATATAGAAAGTTACACACAAGGCCCAAGCAGCAGCTACAAAATTGCAAAGGCAAGCTTCAATTCATTAAAATTCTTAGCGGAAAAGCAAGTTTTGCAGGTGCTAACCAGCATAGAGTTTTTCAAAGGTTTTTCTTAGTTGAGAATTAAAAAGTACATAAGAACAAAAGTCACACTCACATTTTTCTTAATTTCATATACCAGTGTGTTATATGACTGAGTGCTTCTAGCAGCTTCTCACAGAAGCCACCTCTGTGGCCTCCCCTGCTACTAAAAACCAGGCCATGCAAAACCAGTGCATCTAGGCAGTGTGAAATTTATTAATTTACACTCTTCATAGAATCGTAAAATGGTTTTTGTTGGAAGAAACCTTATAAATTATCTAGTTCCAAGCCCCTGCTGTGGACAGGTACACCTTCCATTGTATCAGGTTTCTCAAGGCCCCATCCAACCTGTCCTTGAACACTTCCAATAATGGGGCTTCCATACCATTTCTGGGCAATATGTTCCAGTTTCTTACCACCCTCACTGTAAAAAAACCCCAGCCCTTCTATCTGATTTGACGCAACCCTCTTTCAGTTTAAAATCCTTACCCTGTCACTACAGAATCTCGTAAAAAGTCTCTCCCTTTGTCTTTTTTACAAACTCCCTTTAGGCACTGGAAGGGCCTCTATGGTCTCCCCAGAGCCTTTTCCAGGCTGAGCAACCCCAACCCTGTCAGCTTTTCTTACTAGAAGAGATGCTCAAGCCATCTGATCATCTTCATGGGTCCTCCTCTGGACTTGCTCTAAACAGGTCCATGTCTTTCTTGTGTTTGGGACCTCAGAGTTCCATTACTGTAAATGGAGGTTCACAGGGTGTAGTAGAGGGGGAGAATCACCTCTCTTGATCTGCTGGTCATGATGCTTTATGCAGCTTTTTTCAATTCCTGCTTCTTAAGTGACCACAGCCCAAGACCACACTTCTCCCTTTATCATCTTACATGGTACTGAAAAAGTGTCCACAGCAAAATTAAAACAAGAGAAGTTTCAGGGATGTTTTTCTTTTGTTTGCAAGCTTCTCCCAGAAACCTCCATTGTCTCTTTTAAAGTAGATTTCTAAGTTGTATAAAAACAAAAATGAGGATATTAAGTCTTTACCAATTACATTCATGACAAATACTTGGTGCATCTCAGCACACAATGTGCTGCAACAAGCACCTGTCAGCTTTTGCAGAGAATCTCAACATGGGGACTATGACTGTTTTCACTAAAGATGTTCAGGCAGTTTTGGGCTCTAATGATTAAAGCAAATTTATCACAGAATCATAGAATGGTTTGGGTTGGAAAGGACTTTACAGACCATCCAGTTCCAACCCCATGCCATGAACAGGGACACCTCCCACCTGACCAGGTTGCTCCAAGTCCCATCCAACCTCATCTTGAACACTTCCAGTGGTGGGGCAGCCACAGCTTCTCTGGGCAACTTGTGCCAGGGCCTCACCACTCTCACAGGAAAGAGTTTTTCTTCCTAAAAATTCTATTTATTCTAAATCCTTAATAACCACAATATAAATCCTTTGAGACAAACTATACTGGCCACAGAGCAGGGACAATGACTGCTAGCAAAACACATTTACCTTTTTTTCCCCTAAATATTATTGTGAAAATAAAGGAAATTGTTATTCAGAAGATTGAAGATAATGTATTGCCTATGAGCAGAGCCTTGTGGTAATCACGGTGTTTATTAGAATGTGGTAAACAAATCATCCTAAAGCCCACAAAGACAAATGCCCATGTATTTATATTACAAAATAGGAATGTTGTCATCTGATGACTTGTAGGAAAAAAATTAAAGAAACAAGTACATGTAGGAAAAAGTAAGTAAAAAATCCATTGCTTTAAAACTCACTGGATCAAATGCATTACCTTCCATATATTAAGATCAGTTGAGTCATATCATGAATGGAGTAGTTAATTGAACAGATGAGAGGAAATTAGGTCTCTGTTTTTTTTAATGAAAGGAAAAAGCAAGCTATCCTAAGGAATGAATGAATGGAACAAAGAGTTTAAGAATGTGAAAAGCTTATTCATTCTTTTTCACTGAATGAATAGGAAAACAGATTAATTCTGGGAGTTGGTCATGAGACAACCTGCTTGCTTATGCTTCACAAATCCTGCATCAACAGGAACCCTGATGAGCTCTCACTAGGCAGCTTCTCCAGTGTACTCCATGACCAAAGTCAAACAGAGGTGCTTGCTTGGAGTCTAACTGCACTGGAGCTACTCCACTAGAAACCATTCTCCTTGTAAACCTTGTAAAACCTGTAATGAATTGTTTCAGTAATGTGATCTTGAGTTACTAAGCATGAGTTACATCATAGTAATCCATGCCCAACATCTGAAAATTTAAGTTGTGAGAAATTTAAGTAAAAAAGTGGAAGAGACAGGAGCTGAGTAGCTATTTGGACTCACTTCCCTCTCCTAAATCAAAACCAAGCAGCTTTGTGAATGTTGGAAAGATGCATCATAAAGAAGGTATTGTATGACTCATCACTGTATGATGCTCATCACAAATGTGAATGATTTCCTAATAAGCAGTGAGAAATCAAAGCAATACTAGTAAGAATCTGACAGCTGCACCAAGCATAAAATTTCTGTACCCTGCATGGCATGCAATTCAGCAGAACAATGATTCTGATGCATACAGTCCTTAAGTCTGTTATGTCTTTGACCCATCTGCTCATATACATGGGGGCCCAAGAAATTTTTCTTCTTCCTTCAGCACACTGGCTACTTACATACATGGTAGGACACATGGCAGGTAGGAGGCTGTTCTCAGTTCTTTCATTCCCCTCCTGCACAGACAGGGTACACAAAAGTCGGATTATTATGAGCACTGTGATCTACATCTTGAGCAATGGGCAAGCTGGGAAAATCATGTTGCACAGGTGATAGCATCATTCCAGACCTCCCCTCTTCAATTCCTAAACTATTAATATTAAACATTTATAAGTGTGTTAACAAATGAAATTGTTATTTGCAAAGTATTTTTTTCAGCTAAGCAGTTTAATACATCAATGAATTAGCAAACAGAAGGAAGCAGAAAAATTAGGACATCACACTTGTGTTTACATTAAACAATCACTTGTATGAGTGTTTATAGCTGGTTTATCTAAGGGCAACATCCTATAATTTATTATTCATCCATATTAATGAACCTTTTGTCATTTAATTTTGATAAATGTGAAAAACGCTGTTCACTCTTTGTAAAATTTTTAAAGAAGTTTAATAAAAGGGACAATTAGGAGACAATAGCAAAATGGGTATTATGGCCAGGTGCTTTGGCAGAGAGCCAAAGGCACACCTCTACATCCAAAAGATTGTCTTTAAAAGTACATCTCATTGCATATTCATCACAATCATGCATGATTCATAAATTCTTTGGAGTCTCTATGTATCATCCCATCAGCCTTATCTTCTTCTTTGGCTCCATTCTGTCTCTGCTCCCTCCATAAATTCTTCTCTCTGGTTTCTGGTTTTCTTCTTCTCTGATAAGATACTCCAGGAATGGGAAGACTTTCTCTGCCTATCTTTTCTAAATTGACTACATAAACAAAAGACATTCTATATCATGTATTACATTACAGAATCCAGGTAAAGTTTTTCTAACATTATGTAACATGCAAGAAGTCAACATCACAATACATTTATAACAATAAAGATTTTTACAACATAAAAAAAGTACACTATTTGAAGGAGATTTTGAGAATATGAAGGAGCTAAAACTGGAGATTGCCATTGACAAGGGAAGAGCATGTTACAGAGAAGACATGCCCTGTGTTTGAAAATAAAAACACACAGTTAAATACATATAGAAGTTATTTTGCCTACTGTCATTAAATCAACCATAAAGTAAATCCTTCTGTGCACCTTCTGAAACCCATACGCCAGGCAGACCCTCACAGAAGGCACCAGACAACCACTGGCAGATCTGCATGTGTTAAGAAACTGTAGTGGTGGTTGCAGGCTTGGTAGAAAAGGTAGACGCTGCTATATGTGAAATATCAAAGCTCCCATTCAGCCTGTTTACTTCAAGAGAATGGCCTGATCACCAGAGTAATGGCTGTCATCCATGGGAGAAGCATGGGGAGAAATAAGATAGAATTGGGTTGTGAGCTGTAAAATGTGCCTGAAGAGGCACATGGCCACACAAAGAAGCACATGGTGGCACACAGAGGCTTGTCCCCACCAGACCCTGGGGGGAGGAGGTGTCACACAGCAGACCCCTACAGAGAGGAGCCTGCCGGGAGCTGACGGACAGGTGAACAGCGAGTGATCACCTCATAGAAGGACATTGATAAAGTGTGTTGCTGATGTGGCAATATGGGATAGGTCACGTAGTGAGGATTACCATATAAGGAAATACTGTGCCTTAGAAAAGTGTATAAAACCATCTCTTTCCTTTGAATAAACCATTCAGATCCCCTGCTGGTCTGGGTCCATGCCTCAATCGCCAACAGAGAAGAAAGAAAAAGAAATTTCCAGCCATGGGGATTTTTCAAGACTTGCCTGCAGAAAGCCCCGAGGCAGCCTGGCCTGATCCCAGGGGTGGTCCTGCTTTGGGCACAGTGTTGGACCAGAGACCTCCCAGGGGCCCTTCCCACCCAAAGGATTCCATTAGAAAGGGAGCATAGGAACAAGGAGCCATAAACCCTTTCATTGTAACTGTGAAAAATATGAGAAAGCATATAATATGAGTACCTATATGTCTGGTATAGTAAGCTCACAGAGTATGAGGAAGACTCACATTCCAGAGTACATTACCAAGGACTTCC
This sequence comes from Corvus kubaryi, assembly GCF_017639235.1. Taxonomy (NCBI): domain Eukaryota; kingdom Metazoa; phylum Chordata; class Aves; order Passeriformes; family Corvidae; genus Corvus; species Corvus kubaryi. Next base: position 507,515 of record NW_024581032.1, read on the forward strand.
CACACTCAGCAGTCAAAACTAGCAACAGAATACATAAAATTTTTTGAGTGATTTTTTAAAAGAAAAACAATCTTTGATCTATTCTTGCAAGGAAATAAAGAAAACAATTATTAAACACAGATATGGGACTTGGAATCCTAACTGGAGGAAGACATGGAACCACAAGTAAACTCTGCTGGAGTCACTGAGCCAACAGCTGAGCCAGCTGGTGGGCCAGAGAGCCCCGAAACAGCAAAGGCCTGCTGGTAGAAAAACTCAGATATTTGAGATACCACTCTCACCTCTGTGTGAGTAAAGGAAAAGCCTCTCCCACAATTCCCTGCGGATGAAATGTAACCTTACACACCCCCTAAACCCTGGTTGAAGAAAACTACCTCTCCCAGCAGCCTGTGGGGCTGCCTACCTGACCTGATCCCCCACTCTGCCCCTTCCCTCTGCTCATTGGTTCCCTTCCCTGGTCCCGCCTTTGTACCGCCCCCATGCCCTCAGATCACTGGTTCTGTGACCCTATGTAAACGTGAGCACGAACATGCCTTGCTCTCTCACTTTTGGTCGCCTCTGTGGAGGATGAAATAAACCTCGTCTGTGGAACGCGCCATGCGGAGGGCCCTCCTCGGCTCCTTATCTCTGGTAATATTGAGCTATCTGGCTTGAGTGTGTGTGTCACCAGCGTTTAACATCTGCGCGGGGCTGAAAGGAGAAGTTTGCTAGTGTGAACTGACGCACCTGAGCGGTCTCGCGCCCGAGACGGTTTTGGGGAACACAGCAGCGATCTCCCAATGGCCCTAACACCCCACACTTTTATAAAACTCCAGAGCCCTAAAGAGGCAGAATTTGTGTCATGTCTTTATCTTCATTTTCTTTAATATTTCATTCAGACAGAATACAGTTTGAGGAGCTGTATCCGGCTCTTTCAATTGCAGCACATGAGAAGCCGGCACGTACCACTGCTCCACTGAGGCCAAGAGCCTAGATATTCACTGGGGCATTCATCCACGTTGTGAGGACATTTTTGTCCCAGTGCTTGACATCAAAACAAAAACCAAATAAATAAATAAAGTAAAAAGGCATGGTCTTTCTACTCATTTGCAAATCTCATTTTTTAATGCTATTTTAAAACACCATTTATGTCTAGTCTGAATAGGTAAGTAGGAACTGGAGGTTTACAACCCAAATTTTAGGTTGCATAAAATAGGTTTTAGGTAACTAAATTACATTCTGGAGTGCTAAACATTGCTATGTTTTTCTTACACAGATGCTGTTTAATTGGATTCCCTGGACCATAGTAGGCTGGCTCTGGAGTCAGAGATGACTGCTGTTAGAACATCAGAAGGCAAAACAGGTTTTTAATATAATATATAATAACTCAGTGACCTTTTTGGTGGAACGAGATATAAAAAGACCTATTAACTGACTCATGATAGCTGGAGCTAGAGAAATTCAGGCAAGAAAAAGCACATCTCAGTAGATGAAGAGTATTTATTCTTCATCAAAATAAATCTGTAAATCAACATTAAATTCTTAGAAGGTATGTTCAGGTAAAAGGTAAAGGCTTGATGCAAAAAAAAATTTGGTAAAGTTATGGATTGATCTGTGCAAGATGGCAAATTTTTCCACTAATGTCTGCCAGGGCATTAGTCGTTTGCTAGTAGCAGTGTCACCACCACTAGCCTACTACCATTAAAATCTCTATAAAACAGAATTTCAACTAGAAAACAATAATCAGGCCTTTACTTCAAAGACTAATCTGTTTTTCAGAACCTACTGTGAAACAAATAGATCAAATGCCTTCTTGTTTGATTCTTTCTAAATCCTCTTTTTCTCACAAGGGATCCATTCCCGTTTATTCTGTGAATATCACCAAACAACTCTCCTAGCCAAGGAGTAAAAATACCCTCTACTCCTTTCGTCTTCTTTTTTCATGGGGTTGGGTACTGGATTATTAATTGAGATTCAGGCTCCCTGCAGGCTGCCACCTTATTCAGTAAACATTTGTCTGAGCAGCCTCTCATAATTCACAGCTTCAGGTAAGTCCATCTCTATTAGTGCTTATTAAGCCACAAACAAGACCTTTAAACGCTGTTGTATGGATTCTGTCTCTAAAATAGTCCTTAACCATATTTTAATTTTTTTTTTTTTTTTCTCTGTGTACTGACTTAGGGACCAAATTCTGTCCTTGCCTGTCCTGTTGTAGAGAATTTTGATTGTGTCTTGATATTTTGTTAAATAATCACTGTATAAATACCAAAGGTATCAAACCTATCAGTCCTGTTTTGACTCAGGGCAAGACCACTGCTCTCTGACAGCTCTTCTATGTGTGGATCAGTAAGATCAGACAGTAAGAAAAATTCTTTAAAATTATCACAATATTGTGCATCATAGAAATCAGTTATTTGTACTTAACTTCAAAGAACTTTACCTGTGCATTTCCTAAGGTAAATATCGGAGATACTTATTACAAACTTTCATATTCTGCTATAAAAGGCAGTTTGTAATATTTCATTTCATTCTTTTATGTTCCCACTTTCTTCAAGGGTACTTCTTGATGTTCCATTTCATCTGAACATAGAAGAGCTGTAATTTCAGATCAGTGACTATGCTTCAAGTTTCCTAGGTCATATAGCATAAGGTAAAAGAGTTCTTATGGATATACTTTGGTTAAAAATGTTAACATTTTAGATCCTAGACAATATGCAATTTTAGGATTAAAGAGCAAGTTAAAGATTTATCAGAATGTAGATACATACATATTTTCTTCAGTAGCATAGTGGTCTGAGGTGGCCCCAGGCCTTCTGATATCCACTATCAGTTCCTGATCATGTATCATGGTTTATCACCATCTCAAGTATAACTACAAGATATGAGATCATGCTGGAATCTCCTTAACCGCAGCATTCCTCTTTTAAAGGGAAAAAAAGGCCCTCTCTGGTGCTGATCTCTCCAGTTGCTGTGGCATGCCTGAAAGGGCAGCCAGCTTCCAGAGAACATAGGGCAACGGAGGGATCAAGCCTCCTAAAACTTCTTTGTCTCCAGAGAAAACAGTTTTAAGAGATGTCATTCAATCTTAATACTTCACATATGGTGTCTCCAACAATATGATTCAGCTGAAAACATTAAAATTAGGAAGATAAAATTGGAGTTTAGAAATGTCCAGTTCAATAACAGTGTTTACAGTAGAAGCAAGCCACCTCTTTTATCCCTGTTTCTATACCCCAGTGTAGCTGTTGAGTAATTAAACCATGCCTAATTGTAAGCCTGTGAGGAGTCCCATTAGGTTCAAAGAGATTATTCATATGCTTAAGTACATTGCTGAATCAGTGCTGGAATGAAAATAGCTACATAATTACAGGATTATATGAACACAGAGTTGCAAATATGATGTTTAAAAGAGAAATTCTCATTTACAAGATGATAAGAACACTTAATTGCAGTTTAGAGATGGAATGAAATCCACAACCATAAATGATAATACAAAACATAGCATGTCTTTTAGAGTCACCCTGGCATCCATAACTTGGAAAGCTTCAGGTGACAACCCAAGCAGGTGTATGAACAACAGAGTGCTGCAAATTTTCACATCCAGTCTTTGTATGTATTCCCTTGCATACCTGTACATTTCCAAATAAAAGTATCTGCTTTTCAACATTCTTTGGTTTTTACTCTAACCCAACACTAATTTCACTGCACTGTAATATAAGGTCATAACTGAATCATTTCACAAACCATTCCCCTATCTCAGCTATAGGATCAGAAATCTCTAGCAAACTACATTTTCTGGTTTTAGCTCATCTGTCACTGATTAAACCTGGCACGTATGCTCACACTCACAGATTTTAGGGGCTTATTATCCAGAGCTAAGTTCCAAATCTATCAGCAGTAGAAGGCAGCCCTGACTTGCAAGTAAGCACTATCCCATGTTGAAATGGTGGGTGACATGGGTGTCTCCCTCTTCCCACAGCACCCTTCTCTTAACAGCTTCCATTTTTTCTTCCTACAGAGAAGGACAAGTGAGCTTTCTCTGTTGCATATGGCAACACTGTGTGTTCAGACAAAACCTTCACAGAGACTGCTTTAGTCCTGCACAGCCTCCCTGAAGTGAGGCTAACCCAGGAAGTTGCCTGTTTGCAACTCAGAGCCTTCAGGGGTGGTCTGAAGATTAGAAAACCTTTGTGTGCCTGCATTCTGTTCCTTCTGGATTTCACATCCCTCAACTGTAATGGCAGAGAGGTTTCTCTCTCTCTTCTGCTTACAACCCAAAGGCAGCTTCTGGGGGGAAGTCTACAATTACACGTTGAAAGCATGGGCCCAGCCCATGTCTTGAGTCATGTACCTGGCCACATGCTGCTCTCAGTCATAGCCAGTTAAGTTAGAGAGGCTGCAGCAATCTGAGTCTACAACTGACTTCAGCTGTGGTGTTGTGCACACCCAGCTTCCTCAGCTGGGGACAAGAGAGGAGGTCAGTAATGTCTAAAAACATTTATGAACCGGAAGCTGTGGCTGTATATAACAAGCTTGTAAGGCTCTGTTCCCATCACTGTTTCTTTTCTCTTTAATTCCTCACCACTGCATGACACTGACACCAGTCTATCACATACAGCAATTTTTCAAAGGGTTCACTTGTGGATGGGCCACTGCTCTGCTTTGCAGACCAATAAACCTTGTTAATCTATGTATGTATAAGGATAAAATAAGGTAGGCAAAGTCCACAAGAAAATCTAGTGTATCACAAAGAGGCGAAATACTCCTTTGTTTGGTTAGCATGCAGAACAAGTTTGGGATGGTTTTATGAGAACACCTGATGTGTGTTATTTATTGTGTTCTTCAATTCTACTGAGTGGATATTCTGAAGGAACACAGGGCTATCAAAGCAGCCCACAACAGTGAACCTGTAACAACTTTGTAATAAAGGCTTAAGCCCCACATCAATATGAAATCTACTTGTAGAAAATCTTGGTAGTGTTAAGATATATAATGCCTGACAAAATGGTTTCCCAAACATAGAAACTTGAAGAAATACTAACACAGATCACCAAGATCAGCTGAAGTCAAGACAACTGTTGTCTTTGATAGAACAGAAATACTCAAAGCTTGCTGACAGATACAGCATGTATCTGTTAGAAGAGCATAGTCGATTTTCCACCACTTAAACCAAAGTTCTAGAATGACAATAGGTGTTTCGGAAGACAAAACCAGTAGGTTTCAGAGGACAAACTTGGTATTGAGTGTTGTGCTTTCATAGTCCTTGTTACACCACCGTGACTTCAGTCCTTAGTATCCTCTGTTCCTGAGACAGAGAATCACATTCACCTCTGGAGTTTTTGGAGTTACAGACCCATGACCATACTGTGAGAATAAATCCCTGTGCTTGATATGCTGTCTTCCCCTCACTGAGTCATGTAAGAACAGATGACTGATTAGATGATGGGCACTTCCCTCTGCTCAAGAGTACTTGTTTTCAGGTGTGTGAGAAAAGGTTTGTCAGGATTTCTTGGTGGATTGGAACTCCTGAGAAATCAGCTAAGTCTGAGAATCTGCATATAGGTGACTTTTTGCCATTTCTATCCCCCGACTTACCACCTTTTAAGCTCTAGGGTGTCAGTTTTCCTGGGAATAAATTGCCTATTATGCTTGGGGGCAAAAAAATCAAAGCCAGACTGGAGCAGCAGGAGTTTCTCAGCAGGGGAGGACTGTAGGGGACCACTCAGCACAGGCCTTCTTGCCGGAACCTCACAACAGCTCCATGAAACAGCTAGGAATTTCTCCAGGCACCCATGCGCACATACACAGAAATGTTACATTGTAAACTTGCGCCGGAACCAAGAAGTCTTAAAGCACAGAAGTCTTAACCTGCACAGAAACCAGACCTGGGGAGTTCAAAGAAAGGGATTTTCAAGTTTTAAAAAATCCCAAAGAAACACAGTGGCATCACCCTCACCTTGATTACAGGAATTAGTGCTGCTGCAGTTGGCAACAGAAACCAAATGGCATTTTCTGGTCGGTCAGGAAACAAGGAGAAACTTCTGAGATCACTCACACATAACCTCCACAGCTCAGTTTTAAAGTACCAAATAACAATTTCCTGCAGCCTGAGGCCTGCAAATACTGAAGAAAATTTTTTCAAAAAGAAAAATAGTTCATTTGAATTTGTTCAAGCAAGCAGTTTCTGCAAAAAACCCCCAAACAACAAAAACCTAATGCTTATGTTTCATGAGAAAAGAAGAAAACCACAATTTAATGGCTTCACTTATGAAGGAAGGGTAATTTTCACATTGTGAAGTACTCTTCTTAGGTGGGCTCTGATGTCAAATGTTTCCGTAGGCTAGTGTTCCTGTTCTGCTGCCCCAGAAACATTCATCCCAGTAAGAACCTCAGCAGCGTAGTATTTTAAAGGTGAAAGGTGAATTGCAAAGGGGTGTTTTTTTGGTTGGTTGGTTGGTCGATCGATTTGGGGATTTTTTGTTTTGAGAGGGTTTTGTGTGTGGGGTTTTTTTTTTTCGTTTTGGGTTTTTTTGTTCTTAACTATTTTCTGAAAGTTAAAAATATATTCTTGGTCTTTATGCAGTAAGAAAACACACTCATTTAAGTTTTCATTATTTTTTCCTACTGCTTGCACTTTTTTTAGATTTAAGAATAATTGAAGTGGCAGGTTTAATAAAAATGGGCAAATTATGAACAAATGTCTCAAAGTTAAGCCAAGAATATGTACAAACACAATAGCCTTGCAATCTTTTGGTTTATTTCAGTAAACTTTGATTAAAAGCTTCTTACATAGTTTAGGTAATTGGTTAAAATAATTGTGGAACAGCTCTAGTTCCTTTGCAAAGTCAGATATATGGAAAGTAATTTCTGTGACAAAAGTGTTAGCTGAAGGAAGAAAGGGAAATTCATCTCTTGAAATGTTCTTGCTCTAACTTGGAAATATCCTTGGTACATAATCCCACGATCAGATCTCAGTGACTTGATTACTGAACATCAAAGGTTCAACATAAATTACCTTCCTTCTTCATAAGAGTTAGGTTTTCTGCTCTAGGATTAGAAAAAGTTATTTTTAGAAACTAACAAAAAAAATAAGGTTTGTGGAAGGTCTGGTATTTCCATTTTTAGTGAGCTTTCTTCAACCTCATGAGAATGAGCCTGCAGAACCCCAAATGACTGCAAAAGCATTTATCTGATTATCAGTGAAACCCTTCTAAGTTGGCAGTTACCTTGATTAGCAGTGGTGATACTTACAGTGATACTAATGTAATGTTAGTCATTATAGTACTTATAAATTTGTAGGCAGGGTGATTTTCTCCATTTTTATAAGTCTATTTTAGGAGAAGATTAAAACCTTTATGAATTAAGACATGATGAAAAGTAAATAAAGCCCCTTATCGGGACTGGATACATTCTGTCTCCTTAATCATACTTCTGTTTCCAGTATATTGCCAGTATACATCTGTCGAAGATCAAGTCCTATGTCAGCAGATTGAAAACAGGCTCCAAAGCCAAGACAGACAGGTTGATCATTCAGGTTGTCTGAATTTGTGGTCTCTGGTGACTTTTCATCTCAACTTCAAGCAGTGGATTAACCCTAGTTGCTGCAGGGTAGGGGCAGACCAGGTATCATCAACCAGCAACATCCCAGAGTGATATCACGGGGCAAGTGCAACCCGAGTATTTCTCAGGACGAATGGGTAATACTTGTGGCAAAGTTCCCCTCAGCAACATCTCAGCAGCCAGCAGCTCTCCCTCCAACAATTCACAGAGTCCATCTTTCCTTGTTTTTGACAAGCTATCAACATTGTATTATATTTGTCTGCCTGTCAGCATCTTTGGACTTACAGAAAAGATCTGAGCACATCCATTTAGGACATAAATGGTGCATAAAATTCCATAAAATCTCCTATGAACACACACTGGGCCATGCAGCAGGTCCATCTGAGGAGCAGGTCAGAGCTTTGAAGGATCTTGGTATTCTAGGTGGAAACTGACCAACAAAGTTATTCCCTTCAATCTGCAAACCTCTGGGTGTCAGAGGAAGCCCAGGCTCTGCAGGGACAAGGGAAAGGCCTTGGCTTCTTGTAACTGTCTTTGACTGCACTTCAGGGACACTGTTAACATCCTTGTCTTGTGATATAAATTATAGGTAAAACAATGCAGTGTATGAACAGAGTAGAAATTACATACCCCTATAATACACTTCTGTTCCAGGTCAGCTATATGATGTGTTTTGAGCTGTCCTCCATAGCCCCCACCCCAAAGCCCAATTTGGGATTCTTTCTCTAAAACTTTCTTGAATCTCTCTTCATTTTTTTCTTCTATCAGGCCACAAGTTGAAGCAGCTTTGCTTATCAACAGAAAGTAATATTCCTCAATAATCCATTTTACTTTGGATTTCATTTAGGTTGATCTTCCAACAGCTCCAAAGAGCTCAGTCTTACAAGAGACTGCTCTGTCTCTCAAAATTTGAGTGAGGTCTGCTATGCCATCAAGCTTTCTTTCAAAATTACAGCATGATTTGTAGTTAAAATTTTTAATGACAACTATTTCTTAGGCATGGGAGAAATTATAGAATTGAAGAGATGAGCAAAGTTTTCCTGTCTGTTATGGTGACAGAAGCTGCATAGGCTGAGCATTTCTATATCAGAATATTGTAAATTCCATACTGATTTACAATAGAGTAAATCATGATCATTATTTTTACTTAGAGCACCTATGGATTTTGGAAGCATTATGCCCCCGTACAGATAGACTATCAGTATATTGTGCAAGGAGCTAGAGTTTGTATGTGAAACATCTGACTCCAGGAAAGTTAGTGAAAGATTTGGAGCATTTTTTTGAATAGCCAAGGTGCCACCCCACTTTCCTGTTCCCATTATTATAGACTAGACAGAACCAGGCTAACTCCATACTCGTATTAATACAGGGCTGTGCTACGAAAGCATTACACAAATAGGGACATCCTGCAGAATTAGCCAGAAAGAGAAAATATTGTACTGAAGTGCCACAAAGTCCCTGAAGCAGCACTCAAAAAAGTTCAGTTGAGCCTGCAGAGCCTTTTTTGATGGCTGACTAGTACAGATTTCCAGAAATGTTAAGTCATGTATCCTCTTGGTTTCTCAGCTTTCCTCACAACCAGCTGTCAAGAACTCCCACCTCAGAAGAATACTGAGAAACTAAACTGATTTTATGTGCTGGTCACAGAACTGAAGGTATGTGTGCATGGCAAGTTAGTTCGTGTGAGCTGAAGATGAGCAACATGACTTTTTCCTCCATGAAAAGTGTCCAGCAGCTGCACTCAGCTTGTGTCAAGACCAATTCCACAGAGGCTGGGATTCCCTTTGTTGAAGCTTGTAGAGAGTTAATGGTTAAGCCAAGAAAGAATAACACTATTACGACTACATTACATCTTTTAACATACTCTTTTAGGAAGCTGAGTATACATATTTGAAGGAATTTTTTTCAGACCATTGAGTACAATGCCTTCCCAAAGAAAACATTCTCGGCTGTTTCCCTCTAGAAATAGCTGGTATCTGAGGTGACAAGAACAAGTTGCCTTGGATCAAGTTAAAGTTGAAACCAGTTCAACTAGACTAGTGAAAAGGCTATATATTCATGCCCATTCTGAGTCAAAGTGAATTTTTTTAACAACATAGTAGGTTAGCAGAAACATAGTAGGTTTAGCAGAAATGCTAAATGCAAAAGATTTCCTCGAATTTATAAAGTAGGTTTCCTGTGCAACACATTAGTTGTAAAGTCTATATAAAAATTATATGAACTTGTGCAAGTCTGTTTGGGATTTTGAGTCTTTTTTTTATATTATGGTATTTGGGAAAAAATCCAGGATAAGAAGGGTTAACACAATGATTAAATACTTCTTTCAGATGTTGTTTTACAGGATTCTTCCTTTCTTCAGCATTATGAGCACTGCTGGAAAAGTTGGATTATTATTTTGTTATTTTCCAGTCCCCTCAGTGTTTTCCGTTTTCCCCAGAATCGTATTATTTGCAATCAGGATCCATGAGAGAAACCCCTCAGTAAAGCTAACACTGAAAACATGCAGCTTTGGCTCCTGCAAGGCTTTCCACAGGCATCACTCCCTCCTGCTGAGCTCAGGAGGGAGACATAGTCAGTGGAAAGATTAACTTTCCGAGAGATTTTTTTTTTAAAAAAGGAATAAGGTAAGATATTGGCACACATTTTGTATCTGTTTTGGTTTACCAATTAAGATAAACCAAATAAAGGCTTATGGCACCATAAGCTTAAAATAAATAAATTAGCATTAAGAAAACTTGATCTGATTTCAACTGGGAAAGCATATCCATTGATACCACTGCATTTTATGCATGCAGATACAGACAGATCTCATCAGAGGCTGAAGCCATGCTGTGTCAAAGACTAAAATATTACTTTTATTAGATTTCAGGGATGTAGCAAAGGCAAGTTTTTCTGGGAAGTTATTTTATAACATCTTATAATGAAGGTTCCCTTTTCTGTGTTCCTATTAATATTGTTTTAGAAGGATTAAATCCTCTTAACTCAAATACTGAGCTATGCTGTGAGTTTGATGTCAGGCCTGGCTCCAAATGCTGTGGTTTTGTATCTCAGTGTGTTACGGTCATATTTGTAACTCTGGCTTTAGGATTTCACAGCATTGGCTTTATGCTGCCATTATTCAGAAGCTGGGGGTTTCTCGATGTCTGACAGCCACTTGAAAGTGAATTTGTAGTTGTTAATGCCTATTTCACTAGAACTGCTCCTCACGGTATTAGCAAAAGAGACAGCAACAAACGTGAGACACAGCATTCCCAGTAGCCCATGAAAGGGAAGGGACAGGGAGCTTTATAGGCTGTTATCAGCCATCCTGCATTTCCACTTGGCAGGACTTGGACACACACAGACAAATTCATTTGGATGTGGGGCAAAAGTCACTGAGAGCCAGACTGGCTTAAGATTCCCTGGAAGAACATAAAAATAAATTGGTGCCCTTGATTTATCCCTAAGACTTAGTCTGTTTTCCCCAAATATTTTCTGTATTTCAACACTTCCACATTATTCTCCGTACTGTTGTTTAGCCAGTCTCATTTACTACACTTTATCTTTTAGGGATGAATTGAAACCAACATCTCTGCTTCTTCCCCTGCCTATAAAATACAACCACAAACAAAAATATATATAAATAGTTATAACTGAGTTTTACCTATCACATCCTTTCTGTTCTGCAAAAAGACATTGCCATTGCCAAGTCTGGGGTAACCCTGTATTCAGTTTCTTCTATGATAAGAATTCATGCTTGTAAAATTTACCACAAAATCAATTTTGCTTCTTGCCAAAGGAATACACTCTGTGATACAATCTGGCTTTTATTTTAAGCTGTATTTCTTGTGTATATGGTATGAAGTAAACTTAAAGTGGAAGAGTGTAACTGGATGTAATGTTTCCGCTGAGCTGGTAGAGAGGCCAAAAAAGGCCTGCAGTAAGAAGCAAGGATTGACCAAGTCACTTTTATAAAGTCAAACAGATGATTATGAACAAGTTATTCTAGCTTGAAATTGTCCTTCTGTCTCTTTCTAGGCCATGTTTGGCTACTTGATGTTTGATTTTCACATACCACCAAGTGCATTATCTATATTTTGTGCCTTTTAACATCACCCACAAAGCCCATGTAGGACACCATGTAACACCAACACAAAAGAGAAGAGGAGATAATTCTGTTTCTCAAGAAAAGAATGTCTCAAAACAGTAGGAAATACACTTATATGCATGCAGACCCCCCTGAACCCACAGGCACATGTACCCGGAGCACCTGCTGAGGTCTAGGGTTGAATGCATGCCCCATTTGCACCCTATATCCATTATGTGCATTAGACTCCAGTGTAGATCCCTGAGAAGAGTCTAATGTGTTCATGAGGGCAAAAAGATCAACCCCTCTTTGCTCTGTCCCCACAACCCCTCATTTTCCTTGAGAAAAACTGCAGAGTACAGCTGTACCACATATTGACATAGTTCTAAATTGTCTCTAGTTAAAAATATATTAACACATCAAAGTCAGAGAATGTTCTCCTACTGTCACCTCCCCCCAAAAAAGTTGATCAAAATAAAATAAGAAAAGCTCATAATGCTGGAGTGGCAGAAGCAGACTTTTGCAGACAATAAGAATATGTCAAGTGAATTAATATGAAATATAAGTAGATTTAATGTAGCACTGTGCTACACATAATGAAAGATAAGGCAAATCAGCCATTAACTAGCCATATTCCATCATTGCCATATTCCATCATTACTGATGAGCATCTAGAATCAGACAAAGCCTGGGTTAGTGACTCAACGGTTTGTCAAAATAAGCATCACCTATGCCATGCTCAATTTCTGCCCTGTTCATTGAAAACTTCAACTCAGAATTTCTTTTTTTAGAAAGGACAGGTCAGAGGTGAGGTGACAGAGCAACTAGAATGTACCAAGCTCTACCCAGGGACAGAAAAATGAGTTGAGAATTAGTGCACAGGCTAATACGGGGCACATTCTTGTTGATGTTTACTATCACCTGATCAGATGGACAAAGTTGATGAAGCTTTCTATGGGCAACTGGAAACAGCCTCAGAGTAACAGGCCCTGGTTCTCCTGGGGGACTTCAACTGTCCTGATATTTGCTGGAGGGACAGCATGTCCCAGCACACACACAGGGAATTCCTGCAGATTACTGAAGATAACTTTTTCATGCAAGTGGTAGCAGAGCTAACAAGGAAAGGTATGTTGCTGGACCTTGTGCTAACACACTAGGAAGGACTGGTTGAAGACATGAAGGTTGGAAGCCAGCCATGAGATTGTGGAGCTCAGGATCCTGCGTGGAGGAAGCAAAGCAGTAAGCAGGACTAAATTTCTGGAGAACCAACTTCAGCCTCTCCAGGGCCCTGCTTAGAGTACTCCCATGGGATAGGGCCCTAGAAGAGAAGGGAGTCCAAGAATCGGTCCTTATTTAAGCAACACTTCCTTTGAGTTCAAAACCAGTGTATCCCCATGATGAAGAAATCAGGCAAAGAGCACAGGGACACCTGCGTGAATGAGCAGGAAGCTGCTACTAAATCTCAAATGCAAGAAAGAAATTTATGGGCTGTGGAAAAAGAGACAGACCACATGGGAGGACTATACGAACATCATTAGAGTATGCAAGGATGTGACAAGGAAGGCCAAGGCCCACTTGGAATCAAGTCTGGCAAAGCACATCAAGGACAAGAAGGGCTTCTACAAGTATATCAGCAGCAAAAGGAAGAGTAGGGAAAATGAGAGGCCGCTGCTGAATCAGATGGGTGTCCTGGTAGTAGAAAACACAAAGAAGGCAGAATTACAGAATGCCTTCTGTGCCTCAATCTTCACTGCTGAGGATGGCTCTTGGGAGCCACAGACCTCAGAGGTAAGAGCAGGCCAGAGAAAGAAAGACTCCCCTCTGGTTGTAGAGGGTTTGTTTAGAGATTGCCTAAGCAGACTAAACACCATGGGCCTTGATGGGATGCACCCATGGGTGCTGAGGGAGCTGGCAGATGTTGTTGCTCTGCTGCTCTCCATCATCTTTGAAAAATCATACAGAACAGGAGAGGTGCCTGATGATCAGAGCAAGGCAAATATCACTCCCGTCTTCAAAAAAGAGGAAGAAGATCCGGAAAACTACCACCCAGTCGGCCTTTCCACTATCCTTGGAAAGGTGAGGGATGGAGGGTCATTCTAGAGGTCACCAACAAGCATGTAGACGAAAAGGTCATCAAGAGTAGTCATCATGGATTCACCAAGGGGAAATCATGCCTGACCAGTCTAATAGCCTTCTATGATGGCATGGCAGGATGGTCAACAAGGGGAGAGCAGTGGATGTTGGCTGCTGTCTTGGTTTTAGTCACCCCAGGACAGCAACTTGACTTCAGCAAGGCTTTTGACATTGTCTCCCATAATATCCTCGTAGGTAAGCTCAGGAAATGCGGGTTGGATGAAGGGACAATGAGGTGTATCAAGAACTGGCTGAATGGCAGAGCTCAGAGGATTGTGATCAGCAGAGCAGAATCCAGTTGGAGGACTGTAGTTAGTGGTGTTCCCCAGGGGTCAGTATTGGGTTCAGTCTTATTCAACTTGTTCATCAACATCCTGGAGGAAGGGATAGAATATTCCCTCAGCAAGTTTGCTGATGATACAAAACTGGGGAGAGTGGCTGATACACCTGAACACTGTGCTGTCATGCAGGGGAATCTTGATAGGCTGGAGAGCTGGGCAGAGAGAAACCAAATAAGGTTCAACAAGTTCAGTGTAGGGTCCTGCACTGGGGAGGGACAACTTCCAGTACCATCACAGGCTGGGGCTGACCTGCTAGAGACCAGTTCTGCTAAGAATGACTTCAGAGTATTTGTGGGTGACAAGTTGACCATAAGCCAGCAGTGCCCTTATAGTAAGGAGGGCCAAAGGTATCCTGGGCTGCATCAAGAAGAGTGTGGCCAGCAGGTCAACAGAGGTGATCGTCCCCCTCTACTTGGCCCAAGTGAGGCCACATCTGGTGTGTTGTGTCCAGTTCTGGGCTACTCAACACCAGAAAGACAAGGAGATACTGGAGACAGTCCAGCAGATGCCATGAAGATGATGAGGAGTCTCAAGCATCTCTCTTATGAGCAGAGACTGCAGGAGCTGGGCCTGTTTAGTCTGGGGAAGACTGAGAGGGGATCTCATTAATGTATATAAATATCTCAAAGGTGGGTGCCAAGAGGTTGGTGCCAGACTCCTTTCAGTGGTGACCAGCAACAGGATGAGGAGCAGTGGCCATAAACTAAAACACAAGAAGTTTCACCTCAACATGAGGAAGAACTTCTTTCCATGGAGGGTGGCAGAGCACTGGAACAGGCTACCCAGGGAGGTTGTGGACTCTATCTCCAGAGACATTCCAAACCCACCTGGACATGTTCTTGTGTTACCTGTTTGAGGAGGCCTTGCTTCAATTGAATACCAGTTGACACAAAGGTATGTCCTATTTGCCTTCAAAGCAATGCTGCCAAATACACTGATGGTTCTTGTACTACCCTTTTCTTTCATATTAATGGGCAAGCCTCACTGTGGGAACAGCAGTTCTTCCTCTATAGAAAAAGTGAAAAAAATTATTATCCACTCCTTTTCTACCTGAATTAATATGTTATTGCCTTCAGAATGATAAGGTTGAAGGATTAAACCCAAGAAATGGTTGTTCCTCTTGATTTAGTACATTTCAGAAACATCAGAATGGCGCCCATCACGCAACAACTGGCTTCCTCAAACATTGCAGATCCAAAATCTTTACACTAGCTTCTGGCTGATCACAAGAATAATAAAGGGAAGAGGCAAGAGTTCCCTCCCTGCTGCTGTTAATAAACATAATATTAAACATATATATCTTTGGAGACCTGTTCATGTTTCATCCTTGAAACCCAAAAAACAATGCTATTTTCTATGGAGACATTAGGCATTGAGGAAATGTAAAGTGCCAGGAAATTAATGCAGAGTTTATTTTAATAGATTTATTGTTACCTGGAGACACTGTCTAAGCAAACATTTCCTTCAGCAATAAAGTCAATAGCAGCCTTTCCTGCTGCTGAAAAGACTGCTTTTGTGACATCTCTGTGGACAGTTTCTTGCTCCGCATTAGTTTGTTGAACTGACACTCACACAAGAACAGAGGAAACTGACGGTTTTAATTTTAATCTACACACTCTAAAGAGATGAGCAATTTCCTCACAAATTCATGGCATAATTAAGAGGCTATATCAAACAAAACGTGATTACCAGACAGGGAGCCTAACTGCCCAGCATTTCAGAGACCCAGCAGGCAGAAGCTGCAGTGGCTGGCCCCTATTGAGGCACACAGCTCTCTGATGTAGACTGGGAAGTGTTTGCATGGGGGCACGGGCCTGAAGCTCTGCAGAGCTTGGTGGAGTTTTGCCACCTGCTAGATATTTACTCACAAAAAGTGAAGTATGAGTATATTAAGAATGTTCAAGGGCAATGAGAAACATTTGAATTAGGAAGTCTTCTTGCCACGTGTTTTGTGAAATAACCTCTGACTTTGTTCCAAAGTTCTCTCTCCCCTCCCTCTGATTTCCTCTCATTTTTGTCAGTAGCACTATTTACATCAGAAATGCAGAAGCATGAAAAAAATAAAATCACTGAACTTTTCCTTCCCCATGCTTGCTGGGGAGGGAGCACAACTCATTCTACCTGCTGGGTCTTACAGGCTGTGGAGTGTGTTGGCAAGTGATTCACCTCCCAGCTAAAGGGATTTTTCTGTCCATTTGAATTATTATGCTGCCGTAATGGCAAATCATTTAATTCTGTGCCTTCCCTTCCCTCCTCCAGGATTTTTACACACATTCCCAAAAGCACATATCTTCGTGTAAATACATGGTTACATACAAACTGATCTTGTTGCTGTGGCACTAAAGCAAAAAGTTTCTGTTCTGTATCAGAAAACAAAATCCAGCAAGCAGTTATAGGCCAAAAGCTAAATTAATGTGTTGCTATGACACTGTGTAAATAAGAGTCTTAATAGGTACCACAGCCAAAGTGTGTGTGGCTGAAAGACTCCAGAAACACAAGTATGGGCCTGCAGGGTATGACCGGTGTCACTGCTCCAGCAAACAGTCAGGTTTAAAAACCATTTCTTGCCATTTTGAAACAGGAACTGGAAACTTAATAGCTTCACCAGTCTGGAGTTCTTGTAGTTATAGAGGTGTCAAAGAACCACCACAATTTATAGATACCTGCATGAACACCCACATACCTACAACCAATTTCATTGCTGTCACAACAGTAGATTGCAGTGGATAACCAGAGCTACAGGGAATAGTAGGAATGATTCTTGAAGCTGCCATAACTCCTTATGGTTTAAAGCTTTTTTTTTATCACATACTTGATGAAACCTTTTTCTCTGCACTGAAACAGCCAAGAGATTTACATTGCTTTTCTTATCTTTTACTTCAAATTTCAAGAGCTGCAGATCTCTTAACAAAGACTGGCATTATAGGTATAAATCCGTAACAAAACCACAAATATCCACGATCATTTGAGAACTCTCAGCCTAACCTACCTGCAACTTCAGAAGATGTGTGGCTCCACCAGTCCTGCATCATCTTCTAGCCCCAAACTGCCCTTTGAAGGAGCCAAAAGCTGAAATCACATGAGGACTTAAAACAACTGAAACACACCCCCTGTGTTTAGAGTACACATTTTATCTAGGATCCATCTGCAGGCAATGAAGAAAGCAAGGTGTCTTCAGCAGGTCACTCATCTAATTTATCAGCTCTCTAACAGCCTGTAATGGGTAGTTTTTCCTTTAGGAGCTATTTCAGGTCACCTAAACAAAACATATTTTAAAAGAGATGTGCCAATACCTTCTATTGGTATGATGGTCAGTAAATTTCGTATTTATCTGCCTGGAAGATAACAACAACAACAACAAAACGAATTTTAAAAAGCAGAATAAAAAAGTCCAAGTAAAAAAATCCCAAACCCTGAAAAGTCAGGTCCTACTTCCGGTTCAGATAATCTTTTTTTTTTGTAGGCAGTACTGTTCTCTTTCAAGCAAAGTATTTAAGTCACTGACAGCATAGGCTGTCAGACATCTGATACACATAATCACTCCTATGGCCTGGTTTCTCTTTTCATCAATATAGTTTAGGAAACATGACAGATGTAGCTTTTATTTGTTTTCTTGTTTGTTTTCATGGCATCAGGGTGAGTTGCTGCCTGCATGAAGATAATTTCAGTGGCCTTAAAAAAAACACATGCAAGAGCAAGGTCTCAAATTGAGAGTGGCCTGAACAAAAGGCAGAAACCAATTATTCTGCTACCAAGTATCAAATTATATTTTTGGTATCATGCATCCCTGGATACCTAAACATCAAATTTTGTGGAGAATTTCAAAGAAATTAAACAAAAATATTTATTTGCTCAGTGCAGAAATATAGATATAGAGATATAGAGATAGATAGATGTGGAGGACGAGGGAAGATGCGGACAATCAATATGATTGTTAAGCAAGCTTTGTTTATTAGTGATTCTGTGATTACATTTATAGCTGGCTTTATTAGCTAATCATAGTTGTCCTTAGTTGATTGGATAATTCTTAAAAGTTACATTTTCTTAGCTCTGCCCAGCTGTGGTTAGGGCTGTAACTCATATCCTTGTCTCGCTTGACCACAAGATCCTATCTTTGTCTAGCAGGCAGGCTCACGGTCATGTTGACCTTGCTCATTCTTGTGGTTAGCTGCTGAGCTTTAAGTTTCATGTCCTCTTTCTTGCAGCCATCCTTCCACAATTCCTGTTTTCTCTTTTTGTACAAGCAGGACATTGTTTGTGATCTTTGTTACTTGGCGAATAATGCAAGAATAAGCTATCCGGATAATAAGCAGCATGGCAAAAATTATACTGAGCCAGCGAAAAGCTTCTGTTAAAATGGTTCGCATCCAAGGGGAAAGATTACCAAAGAGGCTAGCAAGCCGTTGATCAAAGGGGTTGCTTTCTACAGTAAGCTTCTGAGTATGCTCTCGCAGCCATTGCAGCTGCTTATGGATGGAAGTGCTGTGATCGGATAGATTAAAGCGGCACATTCCTTCAAATTCTTGGCAGCCATGGCCTTGTGCTAGCAATAAGAAGTCAATGGCTGCACAATTTTGCAGCAGTGCATGGCGCAGGCTATCTACATCTGTAGCGAGTTCTCTCAACACGTCTGAAGTGACATTTGCTTGCTTGCCTGCCCAGCATGCGAGCTTCTTAAGCTGGGTGAGGGCGTGTGCTGACGCGACTCCTGGGGCTAGGAGAGAGGCAAAAAAGACAGCAGGGGGTTCCCATAATTCCACATTGTCTCTGCAATCGGGGCCTAACTGACAAATGCTCCGTCGTGATCGTTTGTGCGTGATGTTTAGGATTTGCTGGATGCTAGGGGCAAACATTGTTAGCTTCCCAAAATAACACGGCCCTCCCATCGGCTTAGAAGGCACTCCTGGCCATGCTCTATCTCTGCAAATAAGGAAGGTTCCCGAGGGTAATGCCCTAGGTTTTTGTGGAGAGTCATTAACTGGCCACACTGAGCCATTGCAGTAGGCTGTGCCATTGGAGTACCATGAGGTGGTCGGGCTCAGCCATGTGCTAACATTGATCGGCTGTTGGGGCTTTAAACTGCCGTTATAGCCATAGTATCCAAACATAAGGCAATAGGGACCAGGCTGGGAGCCTAAGAGATCTAGCTCTTGCGGTTCGAGCGTAGATGTATTAAGGCCTAGGGCGGTATTTTGTGCTTGGGCGGCTAAAGGGTTCTGCTTAATTTGAAGGGTCTTGCAGATGCCGAGTGTTGTGCTACTGCTCGTCACAACACAAAAGGCCGAGAACGCGGCTTCTGGCTCTTGATATTTAGAGGTGTAGCTTTTGAAGCTACTGGCCTTTGTCAATGGGACTCCGATAAGGCAGGTACGGAGGGGATCGGAAGGCATGGCTAGTGATAAGCAGAAGGACTCTTGGCCTGTCTGGTTAGCCCAGGTGACCCACATGTGCTCTTGGTGGTCTATGTGGTGCACAGCTGTTTTGGTGGTCCACCAGAGGGACCACAACAAAGCGACAGCAAATGCGGTCCCAATCTTCATCTTCGACCTCCTACAACTGAGGGATTTTAAGCCCTACTTTGCAGCGGTGGCCAAGTATCTGAGTGGCCTCGTGGGCTGCCAGCCGTGCTACAGCCCGCCAAAGGTTCCAAGCTAGGACCCAATTGGTTCTTTGACTTACGTCTTCTATAAGGCTGAACGCTATGTCAGGAGGGTACCCAGTCCAGCTAGCCAAGCCTCGTGCCCAGGATCTTTGGACTCAATTGCTATAGCAATTGTGACACCATCGAGATCGCAAGCACTCCTGGAATACCCACACTTTTCATTTGCAGCCCCCACAGCTGATTTTGACCCAGGCACGGCACCTAGCTTGGCCACAATGGAGACAGGTCTGGGTTTGTATTCCTTGCCACCCCTGCCTATTCACCCAGCTTATCAAAGTCCGCAGCTCGCATTTGCTGGTCCAGGGGAGAGGTCGCCTTAGCAGATTTTCGATGAGTCGTAAAGGGTTGTCAACTGCTAAATGAAGGCGAAGCAGGTGTCTGTCTCTGGTTTCGCGGAGACTCTCTGTCATCTGCTAGAGCAGGTCGGGTCCAACGGCTCGGTACCCACAACGGACCTGTGGGAGTAAGCACACACATGTGACCTCTCCCTATATATTGTACTTCTGCTGGCCCTTCCCAATGTCCGGTTCGGGTGTTCCGATATAAGACTTTCATGGACGGTGTCTTTGGTTTGGCTTCTGATTCCTTAAAATGTGTTATGGCGGCCGGAACATCTCTGTCTCCTGTAATACAAAGGTAGTTCAGCACAAAGAGCGTTTTCACTAGTCGTTCTTGGGGGTCCTTGACTTCACGGTGCTTTTCTAGGTATTGCTTTAGTGTCTGGTGCGCTCACTCGACGATGGCCTGTCCTGTTGGGGAGTGCGGAATTCCCAGAACATGCTGTACGCTCCACTTCTGGCAGAACCATCTCATGCTCGTGCTGGTGTAGGCAGGGCCGTTGTCTGTTTTCACTTGCTTTGGCACTCCCGTGACGGCAAAGCAAACTGTGAGATGTCTAGCTACGTGTAGCGCCTTCTCACTTGATTGTGCTGTAGCCCAGACAAAATGGCTAAAGGTGTCTATGGCGACATGCACATATTGTAATTTACCAAAAGCAGGGACATGGGTCACATCCATCTGCCAGAGGCTATTGGGACCTGTTCCGCAGGGGTTGACTCCGATTCCTAGGCCTAGTCCACGATGACCGCATGTGGGGCAGGCTCGCACAATACTTCTCGCGTCTTCCATTGTAATGCGGAACTGCCGATGCAAACCTTTGGCATTCTGGTGGAATGTCTCATGGGCTTATCGTGCGAGCTGAAATTGATCGAGGGGCACGGCGATGGCGGTCACTAGTCGATCTGCAAGGGCATTGCCTTCTCCTAGGCCTTCGTTCCACTTGTGACTGCGGATGTGGAGTACTGCGTAGGCTTCTTCTCGCTGCTGTACTGCTTGTCTTAGCTGGCACATTCGGGTAAACGACCTTTTATTGGACACTTCTTTAATACGAGCGGTTTCGCTGTGCCACGCCCGCAATGTACAGGGAGTCTGTAATGATGTTGATGTGGTCTTTCAGCCAGTTGCTGAGTGCCCAAACAACAGTGGCCAGTTCCAGTGTCTGCAAGGAATCATCTGGGTCTGCTGGCAGGACATGTTGGCACCACTGCTTGCCATCGTGCCATACGGCGGCGGCTCTCATCGATCTTCTTCCTGCATCAGTAAACACTGTCGTGGCATCTCGCAAGGGTTGTAGCGAGTGCTTTGGCTTAGGCATCCAAGTGTGTAACTGCATCCACTGTAGCATAGGCACTTTAACTGGCTGGGTATCAACTGGAGTCCCTTCTGTGAGCAGGCTGGCGCGGAGGGCATTGGAATATTGTAGATACCAATCTAGTACGTCTTTCTTTATGGGGACATAAATGGTGTTGGGTTCTCGGCCCGTTACTTGAAGTGCTCGGTCTCGCCCTTTTCGGATTAGCTCGGCCAGATTTTCAATTTGCTCTTGCAGTGTTGTCTTTGGCTGCAAGGTCGAAAAGAGCCATTCTAGGACTCATGGCTCCCCCGTTTTCTTTTCTTGTGTGTGAGTGGCGGCGAGCTGCTCTGGACTGGTAAGGATTGTAAGGTCTATAGGTGCTGTGAGGTCCCGACGCGCTACTGCGCGCTGTGTGACTAGGTCACTTATTTGTTGAATTTGTGCTTCTTGTTGAGGTGTCAGGTGCACTGGAGCTGCTGGGTCAACACCTTTGAGTAGGGGGCGCAGGCAGTTAAGGTCGTCGTTGGACAGGCCAACGACTGGTCGCAGCCACTGCAGATCTCCGAGCAGGTGTCGCGCATCGTGGAGTGTGCGCACTTTTGTCTGCAGCGCAAGTTTTTGAGGTCGAATGTGCGATTCTGTGATCTCCCAGCCAAGGTATTTCCAAGCAGGAGTGCGTTGAATTTTTTATGGTGCCACTGTTAGGCCATGCAGTTTCAGTTGCTTTACCAGCTCATGCTCTTGTGCTGGGGTGAAGGGCTCTGGCTGAGCTAGCAGGATATCATCCATGTAATGATAAATGATTGTTTGTGTCCACCTTTGCCGAAGGGGTTGCAAAGCAGCGTCTACAAAGAGCTGGCACAGGGTGGGAGAGTTACGCATGCCTTGCGGCAGCACAACCCACTCAAAGCATTGTGCGGGGCTTTGTTTATTAATTGATGGTAAGGTAAAGGCAAATCTCGGCGTGTCTGCAGGGTGCAGGCAGATGGTGAAAAAGCAGTCCTTTAGGTCTATGATCAGCAGGGGCCAACCCTCGGGTAGCATTGCTGGTTTGGGCAGCCCTGGCTGTAGTGCTCCCATTGCTTGCATCTGGGCGTTCACGGCCCTCAGGTCATGTAGTAGTTGGTACTTGCCAGATTTCTTGATTACGAATATGGGCATATTCCAGGGACTGGTAGATGGCCGGACATGACCTTGGTTTAGCTGCTCTTGCACCAGGGAGTGTGCTTGGACAAGACTTTCCTCTTTTAGCAGCCACTGCTCAATCCATACGGGATCATCACTGAGCCACATGAGTGGAATGGGGAAAGTCCATGCAATGGCTGCTATTGAAAAGCCGTTTCTATAGTGAGTACTGCTCTGATTTGGCTGAGTACATCACGTCCGATCAAGGCGGACACGCCCTTTGGCAATGGCATAATGGTGACTGCAAGGGTTAGCTGGCGGCCATCAAGCGCTATTTGGACGGGGGCACTCCGTTGTACTGCTGATGCTCCCCCTACCCCTTTTACTGCTACGGCTGCGTTTTGAAGGGGCCAATGTGGCGGCCATTCTTGGTGGGAGATGATGGTGATGTCGGCTCCAGAGTCTAGGAGGGCTCTCAGGTGAATTCCTTCTGGGCCATGGCTGAGCGTAATGCGGACTACTGGTCGAGAGTTCATAGGTACTGTCAAGAGCGCCAGGCCTCCTGTTGATCCGAATCCTCGGTTGCCTCTGGGCTCTAGGGCGCGGCTATTCGCATCTTGGATGAGGTGCGGCAGGGGAACTAGTTGAGCTATCTTGCTGCTGGCAGGTATAATCAATGGAGGGAACTGTGCTTGAACCATGATTTTAATTTCCCCCGTGTAGTCGGCGTCAATGAGTCCAGGAATAACGAGGAGGCCCTTCAGAGCTGCTGAGGAGCGGCCTATTAGTAGTGCTCCATAGGTTTGTCCATTGTGCTTTAGAGGGCCACACACCCCCGTGGGTGCGCATATGACTTCTTTGTTTGCAAGGACAATGTCTACTGTGGTTGCCAAGTCCAAGCC
Source organism: Corvus kubaryi (assembly GCF_017639235.1). Taxonomy (NCBI): domain Eukaryota; kingdom Metazoa; phylum Chordata; class Aves; order Passeriformes; family Corvidae; genus Corvus; species Corvus kubaryi. The sequence goes on from NW_024581032.1 coordinate 530,916, forward strand.
GAGGCTTCCTGAGGTGCTGGCACGGAGGCGACCGGCTGGCTGGAGTGGTTGGGGTGGGGTGCTGATGCTATTGCGGGAGCCACTGTTGGTGTCATCGTGCCGCGGCTCCGAGCGCTCGGCTTCCCGTTTCCCTGTCTGCGTCGGCATGCTGAGGTGCTGTGGTTGTCCATCTGGCATCTCTGACACCAAACTTCCGAGGCGGTGCACTCTCGGCGAATGTGTCCCTGCTGTCCGCAGCGGAAGCATCGAGGACATGTGGGGCCTCTCAGCACTGCCGCTGGCTTGGCCTGCAGGGGGGCTAGGGCGGCCAGTACTTGTCTCTGGTTTTCTTTGATACTGCGCCCTACCTCTCTTACTGCCTCTACGAGCATGGCACGCTCTCCTACAGGGACCCTGCTCATTCTTTCTAGCATTTCTTCTACTGTGGCGTTCCCTGGCAGAGTTACTAAAATAGCTCGGGTGCTGGAGTTTGCGTTTTCCATGGTGCATTGCCTTAACAAGGCGCCTTTCATCCATTCTTGCACATCAGATCTGTTAATGGTGTCTGCAACTCGATCAATGAATGATACAAAGGTCTCATTTCTACCTTGCTTTATTCCCATGTACGAGGGGGTCGGCGGGGCAGTCCTGACCCGACTTAGGGCAGCCCTAGCTAGTCGCATGGCTTCTCGCAGTAATTCTGGTCCTAGCCGAGCTTGTTCCTCTATGGAGGCATACATCCCTACTCCTGTGTACTGGTCTGGCTAGAGGATCGCCGGCGGGTCTGGGGAGATGGGCTGCAGTGTTGCATAGTGTTCCAATGCGACTGCCATAGCATTAATTGGGATTGGGTTAGAATCATTTTCATAATGGTCTTAATGTCTTCTTGCAGTAAAATGCCAGTTCCCCAAATATAATTTAGCATCTGTTTTGCTGGCTCTCCGTGGATGCCAGACTCAGCGACAGTACTGCGGAGCTGGGATAGCAATTTCCAATCCAGAGGGCTGTATGTGGCCGTGACATTTCCCTGATTGTCTTGGCCATATACCACAGGGAATGCCCAGCCATCCTCAAGCTCCTTTAAAATAGTGCTGTCGCTGGCTTGTAATGCTTCCCTTTTTATATGGTCCCAGTCTACCCCTTTTTGTGTTTGTGAGGCTCATTGGGGTGTGGTTGTCTCAGGGGATCTGTTTTTGAATGTGCTTCTTCTGCCGGCGGGGCAGAGGGCTCTGCTGTTTGGGTTGATGACGTGCTCTCTGCCGCTGCATTGCTAGCTCAAGCAGCGACTGAGATTGTTCAAGTGGCTGGGGGTTTGGGGACATTATCACTCCCTAGGACTAGCTGCCCTGGTTTTATTTCTGGCTCGCCTGTGCTCGAACGTGGGACCGTCCCCCCGTTTTTCAAGTAGGAATTGGCTACCGCGGCTAGGTTTTGCTCAATATGATGCTGCTTTAGACTATCAATGACTGCTCGCCATGGTTTCATAACCCTTTTTGCGGCTTTGTTGTCGTCTATCACTTGCTCCCACAGCTAGTCTCCATACCGCCTCCACTCTGCCACATCAAACACAGTATTAGGGTCCTTGAAAAACCCCTGCGCGTTTCTGTACGCGAGTAACCCTGGCAGGTCCTTTTTTAAATCGAGGTCCTGAACTCTACGCTTTTCTAAAAAGCAAGTGAGTAAATCAAGAGCTGCCTGTCTTTCCATCTTTCAGCCTGTTAGTACGGGCGCCCGTTGCAGCCTTTCCCCTGCAGGCAACTCACCGTGCGGCGGACACTCCGTTATTGGGTTGGTCCAGGCACGGGAACAGGAAGCGCCAGCGCTGCGGTTCCTTTTGCCTCCCGGTCGCTGCTTACCGGGGCTTTCTCACTCATCCTCTTGTCGTGCTGTCCTTGTATCACGTCGGCGTCACCATTTGCGGAAGACGAGGGAAGATGCGGACAATCAATATGATTGTTAAGCGAGCTTCGTTTATTAGTGATTCTGCGATTACATTTATAGCCGGCTTTATTAGCTAATCATAGTTGTCCTTAGTTGATTGGATAATTCTTAAAAGTTACATTTTCTTAGCTCTGCCCAGCTGTGGTTAGGGCTGTAACTCATATCCTTGTCTCGCTTGACCACAAGATCCTATCTTTGTCTAGCAGGCAGGCTCACGGTCATGTTGACCTTGCTCATTCTTGTGGTTAGCTGCTGAGCTTTAAGTTTCATGTCCTCTTTCTTGCAGCCATCCTTCCACAGATAGATAGATAGATAGATAGATAGATAGATAGATAGATAGATAGATAAATAGATAGATGGCAGGGCTGTGCCTCATGAGAGTCCAACATCTGCAACAGGAGCAAGGAAGCTCTTGGAGGAGCATCTGATAATTGAGCAGTGAGATTTCTCCTGAGGAAGATGAGGATCCAGTTGTGCAAATGGTAGAGAGCTGTATGCTGGGGAAACAGGAGGTACTTCACACCCTGTGATTCAGACTGGCACTACCCAAAATCTTCATCAACATTCCGACATTCAGGGTTGGCCACAACTGATGGGAAGCCAACAAAAAACCACCACAGACACTGTCTGTAGTCAGAGATCTCAAATAAGATAAAGAAAATTAAATTTTGAATTAAATCTGTGTCTGGATCGAAGAAAGATTCACATGTTTCTCTTCAATATTTTATAGAAGTGCTCATATCTCAAGAGCCCTTTGGGTTGTTTGACGACTTTTCATGAATCTTTCTATAGCTTCCCCTGTTAAACATTAATAATCCCAACTCTAGCTACATGTGAGCACAAGAATACAAACCAAAGCTGACAAAAAGATTTTCATGGGTGGGAGCTGTACTGACTGATCTTTTTCTCACTGAAATTGGGATTTGGGGGCAAATGCTGACTATTAGACTAAAGAAATGCTGTAAGTGTTTAGGAAATATGATGCTTTATTTAACCATGACACAGCTAAGAAAGAGACAGTGTTATTTTACAATACTTTATCCCAGAATTCACAGAAATGTTTGCAGTGCTTAAGATGGATGCCTTCTTCTGCTATAAATGTGAAACCTTATTTAGAAAAGAGGCCCAGTTTTTTTTATTTTAAAGAGTCTGTACAAAGCAAAGGCTGGCCATAAGAGCTCTCGGTTCCTTGGGCTGCTTGTTAAAAACAAGGTTTACAGTATAAAGCAAAAATACAAAAATACCTATGTTTGTATTACAACTTCAGGAAGGACAGGGAACAGTGGGATCACTTCTAATATTGTTCCCTCTTTATATGTCTCTTCAGAAATGTAGTAACAAAAATCTCTAGTAAAGATATCCTATATAATTTCTCTTTCTTGAGCAGGCAAAGGAACCATTTTGCATCATAGCTCCCCAGATTTTCAACATTCCTTATTAAGTAAGTTGAGACAAGGAGAGATATTTACCATGATCCTACTCGTTTAGGCTCCAAATAATTTGTTTATCATTTCTGGCTGAAAAAAAAAATTAGATGTTGAAATTAAATAATTTTGAATATAGCATGGTGAATATAAAGGGACACTTCAATCACTAGCTGAAACAATGGATTGTCTCTGTGGGAATAATTTGGATATTAGACTTATATATGCTTGCTTGCCATCAGGCTTATAATAAGTTAAGCTACTTAATATAATTAGCTTCCAAAATGGAATTTACTGAATCAGAGAAGACAAGAGAAAATGAGGAAATAAAGTTTTCTTTACTACTGAATACTACAAATCCTGTGTTTCATTTTGGCTATGAGAATCTGTGTTTTGTCTTGTTTTAATTTATGGCACATAACAGAAGTCACATAAACACTGTCTTCTCTTCAGATGACAGTTCAAGTGACAGAGTTTAAGAAGCTCAGGTTTAGATCTGGTTTATGGGAAAACAGTTCACACAGTACATCAGCTCTACCAAGGCATTGTACAGAGACTGTAGGCTGTCAGAGTCAAGGTTCCTGAGTCCAGGTCCATGTCCTCTGGATCCACAGAGAAAAATCTGAGACCTGTCTTTTAGACCTGATTTAGTGTGAACCAGGATCTTGTTGTCTGCCTGCCTTTCCATAGACAGGTCAAGAGCCTGGCTGTCCCTGTGTCCCCAAGGAAGCAACCTTCTCTTCACAAAAAGACTGACAAACTACAGTGCAAAGTTCATCATGTTGAAATTTCAGAGAGTCCAGACATGAAATTTCTTTAATGTAAAAAAAAGTAAAAGTCTTTCAGGACTGATAATCAGGAAAAAAAACCCAAAAAAACAAGAGGAACATTGTTAACTATAGCCACTTCCATTGGCAGCACTGGTATTAATTAATGTTGCCAAAACATGAAACTGTAGTCTTGCAACAAAAAGTTGCAAACACAGCTTCAGTGTAGGCAATGCCCCACGCAGCAGAGTTTTTAGTGGTTTAACCTTCATGCAGCATAAACATACAACTAAACCATTAAATGATGTTCAGGTTAGTGAGGATCCAAAAGAGGAGGAAGAAGTTGGCTTCTTTCCTGGTTTTATGGGGAAGATAGCCTTTGGCAAGGAAAGGATAGGGCAGACCTGCACTGGGAAGGGATTTAGCTGTGGGGACATCAGCTGACCTGCACAGGTCAGGGACGAGGAAGAACATTTTGTCTTCTTCTGAAAAAAAATGGATAAAACTAGCAGGAACACAAACTTGTGGAACCCCAGGAAAGAAAGATTTATGGAAATATAAGCCATGTTTTACTTACAATTAAGCTTCTGCAATTATTTGCTCCCTGCTTAAACTGTGGGAAGCATTATGGCAATTAAACAGAATACACTGTAAGACATAACTTTCCTGTCACAGTCTTTTTTCTGGGGGCTGCTTGTGGCAGGAGCATTTCAGGTATTTGCACATTTTAAAAAGGACTTTTGTTCATTTGTTCTTTATTTCAGTCTCAGCAATCTTCAGTTGAGGGCAAATGGGAGGCCAAGGATACATGGATGCATAATGATCACAAGCTTCCAGGAAAGCATCAACTTTATCACTTTTTGTAGGGAAGGCAGAAAACAACCCTTTATTTTTACCAAGACAGATATAATTTTTGCAGTTCTGTTTGTACAGTTTTATTGGAGATTCTTTTGAAAATCTCAATAGGAAGGAGAGGAAAAGATGGCTTTTCCCCAGAAGCTAGGAGAACCTGAAAAAACCTGCATAAAAAGGAATGCACTGTTCAAGAGAAGTCTGCAAGCTGGCCTCCCACCTCTTTGAGCCTAATTCAGTTGCAGAGAAACAGAAAAATAGTGGTCCTTGAAAACTCGAAAGAGTTCAGACAATTACACCAGTTCTGCCAACCTTCCACAATTTCAGACTTCTTAGCAAGAACAGTCTCCTTGGAAATGAGCTCCCAAGGAAGTTATGCCAACCTGCATGGCCATATGACATATGTGCCCTGCCTGTGACACACCTCAGCAGCATTACCTCTGTCCAATCTCTCCTCTCCACCAAGCAGCTAAGATCTGCTCCCTGAGCATCCTCACACTTGTGACCACTTTGGCTGTGGCCTTGACACAAGTGTGGGGTGTATTCACTGTGCTAATCCTGCATGAGTTCAGGCACAACCTGGTCTCCTCTACAATAATCCCTGTACAGTGTGGTATGTAACTCAGTAAATCCTGAAAAGCAGGACCAAGACACTTTGATATGTGGAAAAAGGTCTTGAGAACAAATCATCCACATGAATTAGTCTCTTACCTTTAGAGGCTCATCACCAGGTGAGACACCAGTCAGGTCTGGACTTTATCTGACTACCTTCCTTGAGGAAAGATGAACTTTAGCCTCTGTCAGAGTCATCATATTCTCCCCTGCTTCTGTTCTCTGGACCACGAAGACTTGAGTTCCTGCATGTAGGTTACGGGCGGGTTCGGTCGGGACGGAGACGGAGACGGGGAGATCTCTATAGGCAGGTCTTGGGACACAGTCGGTTTATTGTAAAGGCGTGGGTATAGGGGCACTGCTCAGAGCTGCCAGACTCAGCTCTGAGCAGGCCCAAGAGAGTAAGCAGGTGAGAGAGAGAGAGAGGGTGTAAGAGCAAGAGTGGAAGTAAGGAAGGAAAGGAATGAAGTGTCTGAAGTCCTGGTTACAATACAATAAATCATCTTCTGTACTGAATATTCTAATTGTCACTAACCAATCTAATACAAGATACAAATCCTATAGCATTTACATACAGCCTATAAGAGTTCTTATATTACCATAGAGTGTTACATCTTAACTTCTAAAAACTACTCTTTGGACCCCTTCTGCTGAGCTAGTAGGGTCTGCTCTGACCCTTGGACCTGTTTGCAAGCAGAGGGTATTGTTCCATCAAGAGGGGATTATCTTCAGTGGCCATACCATTGTTTTCTAGTTGTTCAGTAACTAAGACCTGGTATTTCAAAAGTGGCTTTCATTTCGATGTTGCCTGTAGTTTTCATATTCCCAAAATCTTTTGTCAGGCAATCATATTTACAATGCTTTTCTGTTTCATCTTCCCCAACACCTGCAGGTTCAAATGGAGACAGAAAAAAAATCTAGAGGCCTTTTTCCCCCCTTTTCTGCCTGCATCTTCAGACTTTTTGGTGATTTAAGCCAACACAGTCATGTGGCAAACAATTTTACAGTGCTAATACACAGATACAGAGCAATCCCCAGTTCATGAAAGTGTATGTGCCACAAAATACAGTTTTACTATTATTTGCCCTGTCATCATTTTTGCAGAATGCTTTGGCTCTAAAGGAAGATTATAGAGAATACTAAAATTAAACAGCAACAGGATTAAAATAATGCTGCAGAACTAGAGAAAGGAGGAAAAAAATTGCCTGAGTAGGATTGTTAAAGTTAAACAAAACAAGGATATATCTGGTTGCCCTCCAAGTGAGTGCCCTCCAAAACGCCCATAGAGCTATACCATCTTTTGTTTAAACCACTTATCTTTGCCCTGAACAGTAATTTATTCCTGGACTGGCTGAAATATTAAGTCCCGGGTGTTGCCACTGTGATGTTTAGGCAGAACATACTGCAAATGCAGAACAACTGCTTGTGTGTGCAGGTCTGAGTGTCAGAAGTGCTGAGGAGGGTTTTATGAGAGGCATGCAACTGTATCAATCTAGAGTGAAGCAGGGGGACAATTCACTGTGACAGGGCTTCACCTGGTCCAGGGAGCTGACCAGCCTTGCTGGTGATGGGTTTCCTTAGGCTATGAGCTCTACTCATCTTTTCACCAGGGGAGTCTCTTCCAACACCAGTACTCACATTTTTCATTTTACTAAGCATGGGCAGCCAAGGCAAGCCTTTCTATACCCAGGCCCTCTGGTCTTCTAACACTCCTTTGGGTGAGAAATGTCCATCCTAGAGGGAGTGCCTTGGGGCAAGAGATAAAGCTTTAGGAGAGCTTTAAGGGGGCTTGCAGAGTGCTCAGTTTTTGCTGGGGATCATAATTTCTTCTGCCTTCCACCATCCATAAGTCAGGTTTGGGGTGATGCCTTTTCAGCCCTAAAATCACAACCCAAACAAGATTAAAATGATCAAAAGCAGTTACCATTTATTGAAGGTCCTCCAGGTGCACTTCTGGCAGAGTGCACAAATGATAATAGGGTTCTGACACTTTTATAAGTAAGTTTAGCAAATTAACATAATTGACAACAATCCCCAGTTAGAAGTACAGTTAATGAAGCAATTCCCTCTCTTGGTTTGGCCCCCTGCTGAAGTCTCCCCCTTGCTTCTAGCCCTACATTGTTTATGTCTAAATACATGGGAAAGTGACATGGCCTTATTCAGAGAAGAAGCAAGATTAGAATAGGATTCCAGGAATGTGTTTGTCTAACAAAGTACTAAAGTTAGGTAAGAAACTATATATACAATAATAGTCTACAGAGCTATGAATATATGAAAAGTATATAAAAAGCAAACATCTTTTGGCATCACGAGAAAACTCACAATTTTTTTTTTGTCAAAAGCAATTGTTTAAACACACACACACAAACACACACACAACTCCTCAGCCCTTTTCCCTGGTTGTTACAGGTAATGTAAGTCCAAGTGATGTGAGTGGCAAAGCATTTTGGCTAGAAGACGGGGGCACAGCATTTCATTAATCTGTTAAGGTTATTTAAGGGCCTCCCCAAAACTGTACCTGAGCCACTCAATGACTTCAAGTGGTTCTGTTTTACAATACTCCTGTATGTCATGGTTTTGACACTGGGAAAACACCAGGCATCCACGACAGCCACTCACTTGCCCTCCCCTGCTACAGCTGGGCAGAGGAGAGAAAAAAAATACTAAATGAAGGGTTCATGAGTTGAGGTAAGGACTGGGAGAAAACACTCCAAGAGCAAAACAGGCTCAGCTTAGAAGTACAAAGTGAATTTATAACTAACAAAGTCAGAGGACGATAGTAAGAAGTAAAATAAGCCCCTATAAACACCTTTTTCCCCCCAACCCCTCCCTCCTTCCCACTGACAGCACAGGGAGATGGGGGGTGGGGACTTCAGTCAGTTCATCACCCGAGATCTTCTTCCACTACTCAGGGAGAGGAGTCCTACCCTTAGCTGTGCCATGAGGTCCCTTTCCACTGGAGACAGTTCTCTGTGAGCTTCTGCTGTGTGGTTCCAATCTCACAAGCAGCAGTCCTCCCAGGACTGCTGCAACATGAATCCCTCTTAAGGGCAGACAATCCTCCCAAAACTGCTGCAGTGTGGGTCACTCTTCCATGGGATGCAGTCCTCCAAGGACAGGCTGCTCCAGACTGGAAGCAGGGCCTCCCCTTCTCTCCACTGGATCACAGCCTCCTCCAGGCATCCACCCGCTCTGGCATGGGCACCTCCCCCACAGGCTGTGGGTGATGCCTTAGGTTTTAACTTTTATATTTTTCAAATCTTGTACTGCTTGGTGTGTAACTCTGAAGTTTCTTGTAGCCTGTTAATTTCTGTTCTCTCATGCTAGGTAGACATAACAAAGCCTCTCCGGGCCTGCTCTTCAAGGACACCTAGACTGTCCTAGGCCCAAAAAGTATAAACCAAAGAGCCTCTAAGAGGGGGGCAAGCTGAGGGGAATTACATCATTAAACAGAAGCTTTAATTGGAGAATTAACCATGATATGCAAATGAACCAAACCTATAAAAGTGTGAAGAACTTGTGACCTGTCATCCATCTTGGGGTCCATCTTGGCAATAGCTTCTGGCTCCCCAGAGGGTACCTTTGAAGGCCTTTCAAATAAATACCTACCTTATTCCCTTACTCCTGTCTAGTCTCTGTTTCTAGGAGGCCTCTCAAGGCATCATGAGTGGATTTCTGCATCTCCCGTGGACCCTCATGGGCTGCAAGGGCCAGCTTGCTTCACCTTGATCATCACCACGGCCTGCAGAGGAATCTCAGCTCTGGTGCCTGGAGCACCTCCTCCCCCTCCTTCTCCACTGACCTTGGTGTCTCCATGTTGTTTCCCTCACATGTTCTCACCTCCTCTTCTCTGAAAAAAACTGTGCCCCACTTCATTTTGATTTTCTTCTTAAATATGTTATCACAGAGGCATTACCACCATCTCTAATTGGCCCAGTCTTGGCCAGTGGCATGTCCATCTTTGGAGCCATCAGGGATTGGCTCTGCCGGACATGGTGGAAGCTTCCAGCAGATTCTCACAGAAGCCACCTCTGTGCCCCCCACCACTACCGAAAACCAGGCTGTACAAAGCCAACACACTGTAATATGGAGAAATGCCATCCCTCCCAGGGATGGCAAAGATTAGTTGTTGAAAATCACAGCTGCAGCAGAATTATGAGAAAAAGCAAAGCACATTCCAGGTGATTGTCGTATTCATTCAACTATCCTATTAAAAATCACATATTTGGAGAGGAAAATGGGGGTAAAATAATGAGGGAAGAAGATATTAATAAAAAGAAAGGGACCATGGGAAAGAAAGATTTATCAACTGATTTTACTGTGTAACCAGGCAATTGCTTTCCATTTTGCCTGCTTGAGAGTGTCCCCTGATGCATAACTAAACTGGCATTTGGGGCATGTTTTCATATTTCATTACTGCTGCTGTGAATGTGGGATATTTGGGAACGAGAAGTGCTATTTGATGAGGGAGAAACACCTGACACAGAGGACAGTGAGACTAAAACCTCTGGTTACTGTTTTGAGAACTTGTCCTGTAAATAGGTTAAGCACTGATCCCTGGGCAGCTGCTTCTGAACACTGTGAGCATATGTAGATCCAGGCACTGTTTAAATCAAACTGAGGCACTGGGACTCAGATTTTTGTTCTGGGGAAATGGCTCACAGCTTCAGGCACTTGGGTTTCAGAAACCCAGGCCAACTCAAATTGAACACACACACAAAAAAAAAACCAGAACAGAAAAGTAAGAAAAGGAAAACCAGCCATCCTGCAAAGTGAACTAGCACTACAGTGTCGCGGTACGGTCGCGAGACAGTCAGCGATGAAAGAGACGGGGCAGATTGCTTGGATGCAATAAGCCGATTTTATTGATACAGGGTCGGGTTTTTATACTTTTCAGTTATATAAGCAGTTATATAAGCAGAAATCACTAGAACAACCATATCTATGTTTCTTAATAACATTGCAAAACTAAAAGCTAGCACTAACTATCACAGGTACATACCAAGCATACCTTTTATGCTGACTGTTTCATTATAGGCCTTACTGCCTGCCACGGTTTGCGGCCTAGCAGCGTTAGCGCGTCTACTTCTGACATGAGTTTAGCAGTGCTCTCACTTCTGCTTTCTAGCTGTATCTCCACATCTCCCCCTTTCTTATCCACAAGTAAAATTTTCTTTGTTGACTTATCGATCAGTCTCTGAACACATTGCAAAACACATGGCAGACAAATCATTATAAGCAATAGCGCGGCTAAAATATAAATTCCTGCTTTAGCTAAATGCTTAAGCCAGCCAGTGAGTCCCCATCCTCCAAGTATGCTTCCAAGCCAGTTGTTATCATTCATAACTCTCAATTTGTTAACACTATTCCAAAGGGCTTGGATGTTAGCATGGATAGACAGGGAGTGATCAGACAGGTTCATGCAGCATAAGCTTCAAATTCATCACAGCCGTGTCCATGCGCTAAAAGCAAAAAATCAATTGCAGCTCTATTCTGCAGTGTAGCATGTCTTACGCTATCTACGTCTGTTAATAAGCCTGTTAAAGCAGAGCTAGTAGCATTAGTTTGTTTTGCAAGCCAGCAGCCAAGGTTATTCAACGTTTTCAAAGCATGAGCCGTTCCGATGCATGGAATGATAGATGCAAACACTCGGGCTCCCAAGTTCCAAAATTGAACATTATCATCACAATCTTGGCTATATGTGTGTGTGCTGCGTTTTGCTCCCACCAGTTTATGCAAGGAAGGCAAGTTCCTTTGAAAAGAATGAAACATAGTTAGTCGTCCAAAAGTACAGGGACCTCCTATAGCTTTGCCTGGTATTCCCTTCCATGCTCTGTTTCCACATATCAAAAATATATTGTCTAGCAGTTCAGTAGCATCACTTCCAGGAGTGACTGGTTGGGGCAATGTATGATTACACCAGGCAGAAGCATTGGTGTAAATTCCTGTTCCTGAAACATCTAAGCCAAATTTTCTGCTGGGGCGGTTAGTATAGTTTAGATAAAAACATGCAAAAGACTGCATAGACCCAAAAATGTCCAATTCTTGGGGCTGCATAGGGAGAGGGGGAAAATTAAGGACCTTATTTACTCCTAAACCCCTGTTGTTAGAAAAGTACCATCCGGCTGATTCTCCAGCCCTTTTTCGCCAACTTTCTTGGCACCACCAGGTTGGCTCAATTTGGCCTATGGCAGTACACTCCCTTCGAACTGTCAAATTTAATAAGGTATCCCATTCACTTTTCACTAAGGGCATAGCCACCAAACAGGTCTGGAAGGGGTCACCAGGGGAGGTCATAGATAGGCACAGCCTAGACTCATTTAAAGATTCAGCAAGTGTAAGCCAAACATTACGTTCTGGGAGGGCTGGCATTGCGGCCACTTCTCCATCGTCGAGAAGGAGCCCTACTAAGAGAGCTAGTCTGAGAAGGCATGTCTGTCTCCCAAAGATACCATTGTGGAGGCCAGCCATAACCATATCCACACACAAATTTTAAAACAAGACAGTTACTATAAGATTGGCATAAAGGATCACAACGTGGACAATTGCTACGGCGGCGATGCGATATGCAATACTACCGCTTTTGACACTTTCGACACTGACACAAAACCCACTCTTGATGAAAGTAATTTTTACAAATAAAACAGGGAATAGGATTGCTCTCAAGTCCGAGTTTCTCCTTAAACCATTCCCAGTACTGTTCACGGAGAGAGACTTGACCTGCAATTATATTTTGTACTTCTATTGGAGTGGGTCGTCCCTGGAAGTCAAAAAGAGGTGTGAAGTCAATAAGTCCTCTGGAATTAAGTAGAAGCTGACCGAGCTGATGATCGGAGAAATCAGGAAGAGGCGTAACTCGAGGCAGAGGCTGGGATGGCCGGGGTCTCTGCTGGTGGTGTGCCAAGGTGATCGAGATCTTCAAAGTCCTCAGGAGAAGATTTTAAGGATTCTCTGAAGGGTCTCACACTCTTGGCTGGGATCCACCTCGGGCCACTCTCTGTAGAAACACAGGCAAAACCCCTTCCCCATGTGATGAGGGGATAAGGTCCCAGGATCTTACCTGTTTCTGGGTCCTTAACAAGGACTGGGGCCTTCTGTTTGACTTCTAACTGTCGGTTACTGCCGAAGTGCCTTACAATTGGGGGGTTGGGATCCATCAGGGAGCAATTTAAAAAGTTGAATACATACAATGCTTTCTGCAAGCGTTCAGCTGGGGTAGCATTCCCCATTCCCCCTTTCTGTTGTAATAAAAGACGTTTAAGTGAACTGTGGGCTCGCTCAATAATAGCTTGGCCTGTGGAGGAATGAGGAATCCCTGTTTTGTGTGTAACTCCCCAAAGGGCAAGGAAATTTGCAACTCTCTGCGAAATAGACGCTGGACCATTATCAGTTTTAATCTGTGAAGGAATTCCCAAGACTGCAAAGGCACTAGAAAAATGACGGCAAACATCTCTTGCTGATTCTCCTGTATGACAGGATGCAAACAGAACACCTGAAAAGGTGTCTATAGAAGAGTGTATATATTTAAGTCTGCCAAATTCAGGAAAATGAGTAACATCTGTTTGCCAAATTTCGAGGCTCTGGAGTCCTCTAGGGTTAACACCTCCAGCTAGAGAAGGAAAGGAGTGCCTTTGGCAGTCTGGGCACACAGCCACAATGTTAGAGGCTTGGCGAGAAGACAAAGCAAAAGTTCTCACAAGTGCAGCAGCATTTTGATGAAAAAATGAGTGGCTGATTTTTGCTTGGGAAAAGCGATCAGGGACTACTTGCGCAGGTAGCGTAAGTAAATCCGCTTGGCGGTTCCCTTCTGCAATGAAACCAGGTAAGGTAGTGTGAGATCTAACATGCATCACAAAATATGATTCTTGCCTGTTATCTAAAAGAAAAACAAGCTGTTGTAACCAATAAAACAAATCTGCATTAGGCACATCTTTCAACACAGCAGCTTCAGCTCTTTCCACTAGTCCTGCAACATAAGCAGAATCAGTTATTAGGTTAAAAGGAATAGACCAGCGTTCGAAGGCTCATACAACGGCCGCTAATTCAGCAATTTGAGGAGATCCTGAAACAGTGGTGACATCTGAGTCCCATCGGTTGAGATTCGAATTCCACCACAACATCACAGATTTGTGGCTGCGACCTGAACCATCCGTAAAAACAGTTAATGCTTGCAAGGGAATTTCGCTTCTTTTGGGTCGTGTTAGAAGATTGAATCCTGCTGCTACAAGCTTGTGTTTCGGGGGGTGTGTGGAAAGTTGTCCAGAAAAGTCGGTAAGAGCCATCTGAAACACTTCGGACTGTTGATAAAGCCATTGTAAATAAACAACAGTAACAGGCAAATAAATCAAACAGAAATCAACACCTGCAAGTGTAACAAGTCTCTGTCTAGCTTTTACAATAAGCAGAGCAAACATTTCATGTTGAGTACTGACAGTTTTGGACATGTGATGTGGCAGAAAAATCCATTCAATAATTAATAGAGGGTCTGGCAAGTTAGGGTCCCACTGAAAAATTAAAGCATGGGGTTGCTTAGCTGGATTTAAAATGATTAAGGAAAAAGGCAACTCTGGAGCCCAATGAGCCGCTTGCCAATTTGAGATAGCATCAGCTACCTTTTGCAATGCCTGGCGAGCTTCCAATGTAAGCTGCCGAGGTGATAGTAAATCAGGCTCTCCTTTTAACAGAGCAAACAGAGGGCTCAAGTCTGTGTTTGAGATTCCTAACAGGGGACGAACCCAATTAATTGTCCCCAAAAGTTTCTGAGCATCATGCAAAGTAGAAATGTTTGTTTGAATTTGTAAAGGCTGAGGAGCAATACTCTGGGTCCTAATTCGCCAGCCCAGGTATTTCCAAGGGGGTTGATGCTGAATTTTTTCAGGAGCAACACAAAGTCCTGCTTGAGTTACAGCCTTACTGACAAGGGCTAAGGCTTTCTCCATGACTTCTTGTTTTTCTGCAGCAATTAAAATGTCATCCATATAGTGATGCAAAAGAGTATAGGCATATCTAAACGAATGGGACTGAGGATCTTTGCAACAAACCACTGGCAAATAGTGGGGCTATTTTTCATGCCTTGGGGCAGGACAACCCAGTGATACCTTTGCAAGGGTGCCTGCATATTAATGCTTGGGACAGAAAAGGCAAATTTCGGTGCATCATCAGGATGCAAGGGAATGTCAAAAAAGCAGTCTTTTAGATCAATGACTGTCAAGTGCCAATCACGGGGTATCATGGTAGGAGATGGGAGACCAGGCTGAAGGGCTCCCATGTCCTCCATAGCAGCATTAATTTTGCGGAGATCATGGAGCAAACGCCACTTGCCAGATTGTTTTTTAATAACAAACACAGATGAATTCCAAGGACTGGTAGAGGGGACTATGTGTCCCTTTTGAAGCTGTTCCTGGACCAATTCAGTGAGTGCACGCAGTTTAGGCAATGGTAGGGACCATTGATCCACCCAAATGGGTGTCTCTGTTTTCCAGGTTAATTTCAGGGTGTTCCGTGCCTCAATGGTCCCTATTAAAAATCCGATTGAATTCTGAAACCCCATTGTGAGAGTACATCCCATCCCCATAATACTATAGGCACAGGTAGAACAAATGGCCTTACAGAGGCTGTGTGGTTTTCTGGTCCTGTTATTTGAATCAAATGGCGACTTTGATAACTGCGACTACTGCCTCCTATTCCAGTGAGGGCCATAGGCACCTCCATAAGGGCCCAGCTAGGGGGCCACTTATCTTGAGAAATGACAGTAACATCAGCTCCAGTATCTAGAATACCAGTGAGTGTTATTCGCTGTCCCTGCAATGACAGGGTGCACTGACAGGTAGGACGCTTATCAGAAATTGTTTGTGCCCATAGTATTTGCGGGGTCATTACAAAACCAGGCTCTCTCACCTTGGTATTATATTTTTCTACAATGGATGGTGAATCACATGGGAGAGGAATTAGTTTAGCGACACAGGTACCCTGTGGAATAAAACATGGAGGATTAGAGGTCCAAGCTATGATCTTAAGTTCATCTTTAAGTCTATAACTACAGGGAAAACAGAAAGTCCTAAAAGGCTGTCAGAGGACTTTCCTAAAAGTAGGGCACTCTTTTGTGGTCCTAGTGGTCCAAAAATTCCTGTAGGAAGCAAATGAATAGAAGAATTGTTTAACGTTACTGTGGTTGAGGTGTGTAGGTCCAATCCGGCACTCTCTGCGGTTGCTGGGCAAAGACTTGAGGGACACTGCTGCTGGACATCTGCGAGGCTGGCATCTGAGGAGCAGGCATCTGCAGGGGCGGCTGAGGCATCCGTGTCAGAGCGTGGCGCCGCCGTCCCATGCCCTGGTTCCAGTTTCCCTGGTATCCTTGGAGCAGGTGACCTTCGGAATCATACTTAGAGCGACATTGGTTAGGGGAATGTGGGCCTCTACGGCACCGGGCGCACATCCTGCTAACCATCGTCACCCCAGGTTTATCTCTTTTTGGAGCAGGACAGTCTCTTTTCAAATGACCGGGTTTGCCGCAGCTGAAACAGACTCCTGAAGTTGCAGGGGGCCCTTTCATGGCTGCAAGGGCTGCAGCCATGGCTGAACATTGGTGTTCCAGGGTGCCAACACGATTGCATGCCTCAATCATTTCGACTAGAGTGGGATTCTGGTTAGGCAGAGACTGAAGGAGTTTTTTACAGTCTGCGTTGGCATTTTCAACACCAAGCTTCAACAGCAAAATTTCACGAGCTGCTGCGTTATCAATTTGGCATTCGAGCGCCTGTTTAAGTCGGTCGATAAACTGCATGTAGGATTCTTGGGGCCCCTGGACAACGGTCGTAAATGATTTCTGAGGCGTCTTTGCATCAGGGACCTTCAGGAAAGCTTGGCGAGCCGCGTTTCGGACTCCTTCAAGAGCTTCCTGAGGAATGTCTCGGGCTTGGACATTAGGGTCGATATACGGTCCTGTTCCCGTAAGCTGTCTAATTGTAAGGACTGCCAGGGTCTGATTAGCATGACCCACATAAGTTAGAAGCAGATCTTGTAGACGTTTTTCCCACTCCTTTTCCCATAAAGTGTTTTGAGCGGGAGACAGCAGCAGCCGTGCCAAAGTTTTAAAATCATATGGTGTCATAATATGAGCTGCAAGCACAGAATCTAGCAAAGTCACAAAATACGGTGAACTGATGCCGTGCTCTGTGGCTGCCCGCCGAAGCTCTTTGATCTCTGAGAAAGATATCTGTTCCCAATGGGCATTCCGTTTTCTCAGTCCCTTATACAAGACCGGTGCCACAATCTTGTCTGCAAAGTCTAAGTCCCCTTCTTTTAATGCTTGTTGTTTCAAGCGAACCCAGGTCTCGTGAGGGTCGGGGGGAAATGGCTCTTTTTTAGGGTCAATGGATCCGGGGTCAAAAGGATCCTCTCCTTCATCCTCGCTGCTGTCAGCTGGACCGTAACCAGCGGCAAATGCTCTTACAGGTCGCGAGGAGCCCTTCTCCTCAGGAACTACAAAAGCTCCCGCCGCTGTTTTTGTTGCAAGGGGGGCTGAAGCTTTTGGTGAAGAAGGCAGAGTCTTTTCAGATTGTAAAAAGTTCTGAGGCTCCGCTTCTGCAGAGGGGGGACAAAGGGCATCCCCATTACCTTTAGCAAGAGATTTTTCGTGAGCTTTTAAAGCTTCAAAAATTATTTTCCAGGAGGAAATCATTTGTGCTGCATTTTTATCACCATTAGCCGCAGCATTCCAAAGTTCCACTCCTACTTTATCCCATAAATCTGCCGTAAAAATCGTGGACTGGGTTACTCCTTCTAATTTAGAAGCAGTCCATCGAAGTATAGTTTTTAAATCGTGTGCAGGCAAAAATTTGCCTTGCTTGTCAAGCAGTGTAGATATAAGCACAAGCACGTCTCTTTCTGGGGTGGTTGTCCCCTGACCCTGGCCCATAGTTCCCTGCAGCGACTCACCTCTTTTCCAGAGGATCAGTTGCCGGCCGGCGTGGCTCCTGCTTCTCCCCGTGGCTTAACCACAGTTCCGAAGGCTCCCGCTCCCCTGCGGCTTAACCTTCAGAGAAG
This sequence comes from Corvus kubaryi, assembly GCF_017639235.1. Classification (NCBI taxonomy): domain Eukaryota; kingdom Metazoa; phylum Chordata; class Aves; order Passeriformes; family Corvidae; genus Corvus; species Corvus kubaryi. The sequence continues at coordinate 548,536 of NW_024581032.1, forward strand.
TTACTGAAGTTCTGCAGGGCGTCGCCAACTGTCCCGTAGGAGTAGCCCAGTCCTCACACGGAGGCACCAGTTGTCGCAGTACGGTTGCGAGACAGTCGGTGATGAAAGAGACGGGGCAGATTGCTTGGATGCAATAAGCCGATTTTATTGATACAGGGTCGGGTTTTTATACCTTTCAGTTATATAAGCAGCAATCACTATAACAACCATATCTATGTTTCTTAATAACATTGCAAAACTAAAAGCTAGCACTATCACAGGTACATACCAAGCATACCTTTTATGCTGACTGTTTCATTATAGGCCTTCCTGCCACGGTTTGCGGCCTAGCAGCGTTAGCGCGTCTACTTCTGACATGAGTTTAGCAGTGCTCTCACTTCTGCTTTCTAGCTGTATCTCCACACTACAGTCCCTTTGGTATCTCATAAATAGGGTTATCAGCAGACACCTTTGAAACTCAAGCAAAAGCCATGTTTAAATGGCTATATTAATTATACTTCCCAAGTATGTTCCTGCTCCCATTTTAACCAAGTTTTCTTTTGCAATAAACCCTAAAAATCTAGACATTTAACTACCATCTTTCAAGACAACACTCATTATTATATAGGAAAAGCAGATTTAGAGAGCTAATAATAATGCATAGATTATGTTTTCTTAAGCAAAAAGAATAACTTCATAATGTGTTGCTCGCAATAAAGAGTAAGTTTCCAATTTTGTGCAGCAGTATTAATTACTGAGGAGAGAGAATGAAAACAATCACGTGAGATTAAGATTCTTCTGAATCATGGCAGAGAAGATAGAATGCATCTCCTGGATAAAGAAATTATGTTACAGGTAGTAAAATGAGCAGGCAATCTTCAGTGATGCCTGCCTCTAACAGTTCTCCATATGACTCCTTGTGGGCAGGCCCAGGGGAGAGCCACTTACGGCAGAGTGATTATTTCAGCTTCCCAGGTTATTATTCCACAACTTTTCCTGGAGTGAGGGGATATTAACTATTCCACCTCTTCTCTGTGCTGTAGAGAAATTAGGCTTCGCATCACCATGTAATATATGCATAACAAATATTTTTTTATTGCAAAAGCTTATTTGATCGGAAAGGATGAAAAATGGCATGCAGAAGAGAAAGGATGTAGTGTATTACTGCTGGGAGAATGATACATTTCAAATAATTGATGTGAAATAAGATTGCCATCAAGAAAGCAATGCAAGAACCACAGATTCTCATAGATGAAAGACCAAGGTGAGAGCTCTGCATGTTGCAGTGAGAGTATTTTCACCAATTTTGGTGATTCTGCCATTTTCCTGGGCAGATCAGGACAGAGCCCCCAACAGGGTAGCACAAGCCAGTGTTACCAGGGCTGGGCCATTCTGCTCTTTGGCTAATACTGCCTATTAGGAGCCAGTTCTTTAATTAACATACACACATTTTGCCCATAATGGAAACAGTTTGTGAAGGCCCTGGGATCTTGAGGAATATGCTGCAGGTTGCCTCAAGATAGTTGTCTTCTCTGAGGTGGCAAGAAACCCATGTCCATAGTGCTGACACCTGCCAGTCATCCATATTAAAAAAAAAAAAATTAAAAAGAAGGTTCTGAAATACTAACTTTCTCTTTAAAATGCAGGGAGGTGACACAACCTCATGCTTACGTGGCATTCACAGAAATATCTCTCCTTTTTTCATCAGCTGAAAAACTTTCTTCTGCCAGGCTCTGCAGAGACCCCAAAATGCACCATTGTTATTAAGTGACAAGAACAGGGTCAAGCAGGAGAGAAGCTCTTCATCCTCTAAATTTTAGAAATGCTTTTTTAAAGTCATGGAGCTAACTGTCCCTCCTAGAAAGATTACTAAAGCAAACATGCTGGGTTTTTATTCAGAGCTGGGAGGTAGATTGTGCCATACAGCATCTGTTTCCTGCCCTACGAAAGGCACTCCTTCCGTGCCCTATGGGGTGCAAGGCTTGCCCATGCCCACTTACAGCACAGAGCTTCTGTTAGGAGCTTCTGTTTAGCTGTCTTGGTTTGAAAGGGGCTGTGGGGCAGGATCTCTAGTGTCTGGGGCTGTGTCAGGCTCTGGGGCTGTGTCAGGCTCTAGGGTAGGAACTCTACTCTCTGGGGCCATGTCAGGTTCTGGGGCAGGATCAGGCTCTGGGGTAGGATCTCTAGTCTCTGGGGCCGGTGTCTGGGTAGTAATCCAAACCAATCTCAGCTTATCCCTGAGTGCTAAGTAGAGTAGGCCTACCAGCACCAGTTGGTTAGTACTCAGAGGGAATCTAAACCCTTTGAAAATTGGTGGGGTGGGCCCAAAGAACTGGTTGAGGGGTTGGGAGAAAACTTCCTCTGGTGTCATTTCCTCACAGAAGGTACCATTTTTAACACAACCCCGAAAACATGCACTTAGTGTGTGATAGCCCTTTATCCATGTACCACATTCTGGAGGAAGTTAAAAACCCATGAATTCCTCACCTTCTCGACCCATAATGCAAACTGGATAACAGCAATGGTAGCCTTAGTCAGAGGACCCATATTCAAGTAAGGAGCTGCAAAGGGGAAGAATATAGCCACGACCGCCTGCCACCCGAACCAGGGTAAAGTAGACCACATAGTGCTGCCTAACAAGGTTCCTATATCCAGAACACAAAATTAAGTTATCCAGGAACTGTTATTCCTTTTTCACCTCTCTCTCTTAATGCCCTCAGGCCCCACGGTTGGGCGCCAAGATCTGTCTTGGTTTGAAAGACAGGTGTCTGCTAGGGAAGGCAGAAGCCTTCCTTGGAGTGGCAGATGTAACCCCTTTCCCTCTGAGTTATTATAATTTTGAAATCAAGGGCTTTTAGGCAAAGATGTGGGAAATAGGAATAAGTTCTTTACTATTATATATATAACCAGTCAAACAAACAATAACTATGGCAGTAACAGCAAACAATCACAAACCCAGTCCCAGCCTTCTCGGCTGTCAGGACCTTTCCCCTTGGGTGCAGTTCTGCTTGCAGCCGGCAGGGGCGCTGGCGGCTCCCGGTGAGCAGGGCAGGTGTGATGGTTTCCCCACGGCTGCAGGGGGCGCTCCGGAGCAAGCTCGGGGAGCACGCGGCATCAGTGCCCTGGGATCCCAGGAAAAGGATGGAACAAAGGCTTCACGAACCCCTGGGCAGCTGGCCCCGGTGTCTGGCTGGACCCTCGGGAACAGCAGGCTGGAACGGCAGGCTGGAACGGCAGGGATGAGTGCAAATCCCGGGTGGCAGACATGATGTATCCAAGCGGGGAACCCCCCGGAGGTCTGGGCAGGCAGGGCGAGCACGACTACAACGTAGCGAAGGCTTGAAGCAGCGGCAGGGCAGGGTGGCCACGACCTGGCTCTGACTGGGGCAGGGAAGGCGGCTTTGGGACCCCAGTGTTTTCTCCAGCAGAAAGAAAAGCAGCCGTAGGAAAACCAGCTTCCTCTCTCTCTGGACGCCGAGACCCAACTGCCCACACTCCCAGGTGAAACAAAAAAGAGCAGCCAGGTCCTTTGTCTTTCCTTAAGCACTCAGCGATCAGCGATTTGTTCCTTTAGCAACATGTATAGGGGGGGAAAATTCCTTTAACAGAAAAAAACCCCTAGGACTAAACTAAAACCCCAACATTAACCTTGGTGTTTCTCCGAAGTTTCATACAACAGAGAAACAGCTGCTGCCTAGAGGTAATGACATAACATCTTGCCCTTTGGAAAATACCAGCTAATAAGAATGTATGTACTCATTGAAAAATGTTAAGAGAACATTCTTGTTATTAAGAAAAAAAGATATAAAATATACAATGATTACATTTAAATCCTTATATTATGCTTGTGGTGGTGCCTTAACTTGTATTTGGGGACAAGATCTCATCTGTCGTATCAAGTCAAAGCCACTGGAGGCTGAGCTGACTCTGGAAGAAGACATCATAGAATCATAGAATGGCCTGGGTTGGAATGCATCTTAAACATCATCTAGTTCCAATAATCATGTGAATTTGAACTTTAAACAAGACAAGTATCTCTCCAGAGGAACAGAGGGATTCTACCCAGTACTTGCCTTTTGCTCTGGCACCACTGAGCCTCACCAAACTCCTCACAGCACTGGGAATGGGGAGCTTACACAAAAAAAAAGCAGCAACAAATTGCTATTAGTGACAACAAACACAGTCCTTTATTTCCAAAATTCTGTGCTTGTTCTTCACTAGAAGAGCCAAACAACCTTTAAGGCAATGAATCATAGAACCATAGAATGACCTGGGCTGGAAGTGACTGTAAAGCTCATCGTGTTCCAATCCCCCCTGCCATGGGCAGGGACACTTTCCACCAGACCAGGTTGCTCATAATATCCAATCCAAACCTACTGTTTGTCAGTTTGAAGCCATTCCCCCTTGCCCTGTCACTCCAGGCTCTTGTAAGTAGGCTCTCTCCATTTTCCTGTTGGCTCCCTTCCAGTACTGGAAAGCCACAATTAGGTCACCCCAAAGCCTTCTCTTCTCCAGGCTGAACAGTCCCAATTCTCCCAGGCATTCCTCATAGGAGAGGTGTTCCAATCCTCTGATCTACCTGGTGGCCTCCTCTGGACTGGTTCCAACAGGTCCATGTCCTTCCTGTGCTGAGGCCCCAGAGCTGGATGCAGCACTGCAGGTGGGGTCTCAGCAGAGTGGAGCAGAGGGGCAGAATCCCCTCCCCTCCCCTGCTGCCCACAGGGCTTTGGATGCAGCTGAGCACATGGCGGGTTTCTGGGCTCCCAATGCACACAGCTGGAGCATGTCCACCCACCAGCACCCCCAAGTCCTTCTTGTAGGGCTGCTCTGGATCTGTTCATTCCGCAGCCTGGATTGGCATGAGGGGTTGCCCTGACCCAGGTGCAGCACCTTCTACTTGGTTTGTTAAACCTCATGAGATTCCTATGGGCCACTTCTTGAGCTCATCCACATCCCTCTGGATGACATCCCATCCTTCACGTGTGCCACATGCACCACTCAAGTTGGTGTTATCAACAAATTTGCTGGGGGTGCACTTGATCTCTTTGTCTGTCATTAACAAAGATATTAAACAGCACTGGTCCCAGTATAGACCCCTGAGGGATGCCACTGGTCACTGATGGCCACTGGCACTCTCAGCCATTGACTACAACCCTCTGAATGTGACCATCCAGCCTCTTTTATATCCATCTAACAGTCCACCCATTGAATCCAACTCTCTCCAATTTAGAAAGAAGGATGTTGTGGGGGACCAAGTCAAAGGCCTTACAGAAGTCCAGATAAATGACATTCAGCTTTTGTCCTAGCTTGGGTCTTCTTAGGTTTGTGTCTGAAATCTCCCCAAAAGGAGAGTAATGTAAGAGCGATGTACAGAGTTTCCTTGACTTTCTGGGAAGCATTTTTAAGTATTAGACAGTGCATGTGAAGCAGTACCACTTTCCTTTGGTGTAACTACAGTATAAGGTCCTGAAGCCTCATACAGTTACTTCCACCCAGGAAGAACGCTGCATTGTAGCTAAATGAGGCCAGTAGAAGCCCTAATTATATGCTAAGGAGTGGAGAAAGGATGAAAAAGATCTGTTATTAATGCAGTTATTAACATAAAATAGCAATGTTTCAACTCAGGTTGAAGCATGAAATCAGAAAGAAGATACTTGGTGGCATGGAGAACTGAATGCTGCATGATGGGTAGCCCCCAAATCACACACCATTGGTCCCTGATTGAGAAAAGAGGAAGGTTCTTTTCCAGAGCAGATGTGTTGGATAAGGTTTCTTACGGAGTATGCCACAACCTGGGCTTGGGCACCTGACTTGGGCAAACTGACTGCCCAGTGACAGCAAATGAGCATAGGTCTCACCACATACTATTTACATCTGCAAGGGTTTTTTATGGTGTTTTCTTGTGCTTGCTTTGATGTGACACAATGAAGGACTGTATTTGTGGATGATCCAGCCAGCTTTTGCTGGGATTTTACCTGTCAGAGCATTCACATTCCTCTCTGCTCACCTTCTGGAGAGGAGAAATTACACTCATATCAGAAGAGTTGGGGTGAAGGGACTTTTACTCTTGTACTCATACTTTAGCTCAACTGGCAGCTTTCAGAGGAGAGGGAGATGGAATTGATGTGTGAAAATCAACTACGGACATAAAAAGATAATTTGCCAAACTGCCTGCTGATTCAGTCTCATTAACCTCACATTTCTGTCAATGTTTCATGAAGAAGCTGGCATATCCCAGCTGGATAAGAGGTGACAGCCACCAGGGATGGAGGCAGTCCAACAAGTGGGGCTGGCCTGGGCACCCATGGTGTGTGATGGCCATGCAGACTGGGCCCACCATCTCCCCATGCCCCAGAGTCCCTAGTGCACAGGGTCCTCACCAAACACAAGTGACACCGTCACAGGGTGTGAGGCACTCAGTGCTGTGCTGTGTTGCAACTGTGCAGCCATCAGGATCCATGCCATTCACTGCATAAAAATTGAAATTGCAGCTTTGGTTCAAGTTTAGATGGAAAAGGAGCTCTTCCTTTCTTCAGCTCAGCTAATTGTAAAAGACTGTGTCTTTGCTCTGTGAAAAATGGGAATTTGCCTATGTTTTTTAATCTGTGAGATGGCTAATTATTCCACTGAAAAATTTTGTGTGTGGGAGTAGCTCCTGTTGTTGCAAAGCGTGGTTCAGGAAAGGGAAGTTGCTGTCAGTATTGTAACAAACAACTCTGACTGTTTATTTCCACTTGATTCTGCACTAGGACTTGTTATTAGCTTAGCCTGTGGTAAAACAACTTACTTTTTCCCTTCCTTTTTTTCATCAACATTTATTCTAGCCTGGAGATTTCCTGAACAGATGTATTACACAATAAATCTCAATTTTCTGGAAAGCTCTGCGAAGATGCAGTAGATCTCATTCAATGGCAAAATTAATTTACCACAAAGAGCAGACAATCTGATCTGAGCTGAAGACCCCTCTGCCCCTTCCCAGACCCAGTAGTTCTGTGAGATGTGCAGGCAGACATGTGGCAGGATTTCCTGCCTCTGACTCTTGCATGGTGCCTCAGTGGGTCTGCTGCAAATTCCCAGGAAAACTATGGAAGATCCTCAAAATCTGCCTTGGAAGAACCCTCTGGGTGGATAAGGAAGGTAACAGGAAAAAACTGTGAAAGCTTGGACATGAGTTCATCTCAGCTCAATCAGGCCACAAGTCCAAAGTAGGTGGAAAAGTCTACTGTATTTAGTGATTAAGTACTTTTACTTTCAGGTGTTGAAAGTTTATTCAGCATTCAACAATCACAAAAAATACAGGGGAAAAAAAATCACTTATTTTCCCCAAACCACAGTCCAACTGTTCATTTCTGGGTAAACAAACCAAATAAAACTGTCCTTTTCAACTGGTATTCACCCTTCATTTATCAAAAGACAACCTTCTTGTGGACTGTCTGTTGGATAGCCTACAGCATCAAGTACAAAGCGGTGGTTTTAAATTCCTTCTGGTCTTGATAACTCCCCTGCAGCATAACAGGGGTAACAACCCTTCCTCCCACAAGGGGGCTTAGGGCAGGTTTGGTGGCCTGCGGTCATCACAACAACTGATTCTGTGGCATGGTCTTGGCAAAAGGTTTAGATAGTTTCTGTATCACACTGCAGTCCAGGAAAAAATTAAATTTCAAGATCAGAGTCAAGCTCAGAAATATTGCACAGGTCACAGGTAACATGTTAGTTGCTAGTGGAGCCAAATACACCTTGAGGGTGTTTCATTTCCATGCTAGTGGATGCCAGGGGCAGTGGTCCCAGCATGTGGTGCTGTGTCCACAGAGCCTCTGCAGAACTCCCATCATGGGTCTGACTGCCCTGTCCTCTCTGCCACCCTGCCACAGATACAGCATGTGGAAATCACACTTGCACATTGCCATGCAGACCTCTCCTGAAGTCTTGTCGGCACACTTCAATGGATGATGCTAGCAAGAGACTTTCACCTGTCAATCTTGTATTCAATATTACTGCAGGCAGATCTGAATATTTTGTCATGTCTGATGACATTTCCAAGTTCAAGTCTTCACTCAGACCCTAACTGATGCTGAGTAATTTTCTTCCTGAATTACACAGACTACCAAATCATATGTAAAGGAAACCATTGGGAAAAAAACCCCTATTTTTGATTGCATTGTCTCTAATAAATAGAGACTGTGAAAAGGTACTATGTTCAGTATCAATTATTCGTATTTCCAACAAGTAACTGACAGATCCTCAAGTTATGACTTCCATCCATACTGGCTATAAAATACGGTTTTCACTGATTGTAATGTCTGTTACTGGCTGTCAATTTAAATATATATCATGTACCATGCAATAGAAGCTGACAATAGTAAGAAACAACACTTGACAGACACTTGGGAAATACATAAGCAAGAGAAGACTGAAAATTGTTGCAGATCTTTATCTGTGGCTTCTTGCTTTTAAACACTGACCTCCAAGATATGCAGTAAGATTTATCTGCACTTGAAAATTTCCAATACCTCCTGTTGTGTTTCCTTTTCATACCCAGGATAAATTAAACGTCTCTAAATTTTAGATCACATTATCATATTTTAAAGAAGCAGCACTCAAGTCACTCTTGCTTCCCAGCATGAGAAATTCCCCTTAGCAGAAATCCTTGGCTGTCATTTTCCAGCCCTTGTACTCAGGGTAGACTCAAGCCAATGACTTGAAATGAGGAAGTTTTCAGATGAAGCCCAGGGTAGATTTATAATTTTGTTTGTTTAGCCCATAGAGCCACTGAAATTGGCCTCTCATAGCAATATATCATTCATAAAGGAAGGAGGATTTTGGGGGTTTTTTGCAGAAGCCAGGAAGTCAAAGAAACTATATCAACTCTTTGGTAGGCAGGCAGATATGGACAACTTAGGCAAAGTAACTATACTGTCTCAAAAATTTACAATCTAGAGATTGCAGAGCTGACCATTTGATGCCCTAGCAGTTCCCAAAGCATTTAAGCAGATGCTCAGAGCTGTGTCCATTCCTTTCGGGCTCCATCTACACTGTCACCAGACTCTGCAGGAGAGCAAGGATAGGCAGAACTGCTGCCAGAGGTCGGCCTGCACTCCCCTTTCTTACTTTTGGGCATTGAAGAAGCAAATGGTAGACTTAATTGCCTTTTTAAATTGCAAAGGTTGAAAATACCTGCTCATCAAATTGATATAAAATGAGTAAGCATATTTCTGAAGATTTTTTTATTCTGTAGATCCCACTTTGTTTAACCCAACTTCATCATGCTCACAAGTCTTATGTGAGAATCATGCTGAACAAGGGTGAAGGAAAAACAGACATGTTGCCCTCCCCAGGCCAGAATTATTGTTCAGTTGCAGACAGAAGCAATCACAGTTGTCCTATTTTCTTTATGAAAACTCTCATCAAGTATCATGAGATATCTCTCACCATAACTCTCGTCTGAACTATCAAGATCAAAAAGACTCTATTTTACTACCCATGGATGGAGAAGCGCTTTAAAACTTCAGTGAATCTTGAGTTTCAACTAGCGAGATGCTTTTTTTCCTCATTTCCCACAAAGCTAAGATCTAAGCTCTCAATCAGCCCCTTTTATTATCCTTATTCATGTCAGAAGGATCACCATCCAAGCTTACCACTGAGTAGATCAGGTTTCAAAAGGAACTGTCTTCAACAGCTTTCAAAAGGAACTGTCTTCAGCAGCTAGAGAAAGAACAAACATAGGTTGGGCTCCTGATCTTTTTTTAAATGAATATGACAGGTGTGGAAGGGATAGGAACATCATGATGCTACTCTTCTGGCTTCAAAGATAAGCATCAATAAACCTGCATGTGTATGTTCTGACTCTTCCCAGGCTTCCAGATGAATAGGTCAATCTTACCTTTTTGCAGGATTCCAATCCCTGGGACACTCAGCATTCTCTCTCTGCACCACATCACCAGTCTCACTTTGTCTCCAAATTCACTCACAGAAATTAGGCTGAACAATGAACACCAGCAACCAAAGGGAAATATGGATTTTAACTTTAGATTTTTCAGTGGAAGTAAGTATTGATTCTTGCCAACTTGTCTCACTGCCATGTCCCCCATTCATTTTGCCATCCTATGGCTGCCACACACCAACCTCAGCAGAACCAGGGAGCAGCCTTCGGGAGGACTCATGGCTGGGGAGAGGGAGACCACTCTAGTAGGGAAGGCTTCCTCAACTGCCCTAGTTTGATTGTATCACATAGTGAGAGCTGGTGGAAATTTTGTTTTACTCTCACTGTCTCCCAGATATGTCAGTGTCCTGGGGTGACTGCATGATACCATATTCCCTGTCATCTGCCCTATGCCAAACATGAATCCTGTGCCTTTCTGTACCTTTATGAGAGAGAGGGGAGAGTCGGTGGAATTCCTTCGGTGCTGTGTGCAAAATACAGATAAGCTCGCTGGCTTCTCCTGCCCGGCTGCTCCACTTCTGCAGCAGGGAAGAGTTATATTCCTTCGCTTTTTTAGTTAGCTTCTCGTACATAAGCTGAGGAAAAAATGGGTTTTCCTGGGACTTTGGCTTCTTCTTCTTCTCTTCTGGACTGTTCAGCAACACCAGAACATCATCTAGGAGACCCTACACCTTCATCTGGAGGGCCCCATGCTGAAACCCAGCTCCGGAGAGGAGAAATCCACACCCACAAAGGACTCAGAAATCTACCCAGGTTCTCTCCACAGCGAGAGGTTTTATTATTTAGCATTATTTTTTTTTCCTGTGCCTGTGTGCACTTTACTTGTTAAATAAATAGGGTTTTTTTCATTTTCCTCTGAGGAACATTCTTTCCGAACCTGATGGGGAGGGATGGCTGTAACCTGCCTTCTATCAGAGGATGTTCATTTTGGACATTCTTCTGAATTTGTCTCAAACTGGGACCATTTATACCACTACAGCCTCTTGTAGATGAAGGGGAATATACTGCAATAGCATAGCTGTGGCAGGTATCTTACACAAAGGTCCAGAGTCTGTTGTTAAGAAGCCTGTTGTGGTTTATCTCCAGGTTCATTATGTGCACACACCTATCAGCTGATTTCCCAATCCTGAATCAGAGGCCTGATCCCCCACCCTCCACCTCAGGGAAAGAGCATTACCAAACAAGGAATAATGCAGCATATACGTATTTATTTTCATTCCTAAATCTCAAGAATTTAGCTGATAAGGTCTCAGCTAAGGCTTTGTAGTGGAGACTGCTCTACCACAGCAGTTCTTTGATGAATGCCTGCAAGAACTATGCCTTGTTTTTTAAACACAGAAATAATGATGACAATAATTGACAAGGGCAGCCTGAGGTAATTCCATAGATTCTCATTATGTGAGGTAGGAGGTGTAGAAGCAACCTATTAACTGTCAATAAATGGCAGGTACTATGGCATCCCTTTGTGTCCTGGCAAGTACTCAAGTACCCAAGCCCATCACCGTAACAAAGCAGTTCACTGCTATGATAGTTGGCCTCAACTACGGCCAGTCACAAGTATTCAGTTTTATTGCACATGTATGTGCTGTATATCCTGCTGTACAATCTATAATCTATAATCTATAATCTATCTGTATAATCTGTAGCTATTGATTTATTGTTCAAGTTACAGGGTATAATGAGTCTTATTACATGGGTTTGCTGGATTCCCAGCATGCATTACCATTTTCTTTAGGCACAGCCCAGTCATCAGCAGCTCACCATCTGTGTAAGACCAGGGGACATTAAATATCTAAAAGTTAAGCCAGGAAGAGTATTATACCTCAACAAAAGGATAAAAACATTTTTCCAGTTGAGCCATTGTTCATAATGGTCCAGATGTAAAGGAGGGGGCTATAGGTACCGAAATCACATGGCAGCCTCATGGAATATCTGGGCTTTGCAGTTGCACAGATGCCCATAACACACCCTCCCCTCCTCTTAAAGATGCTCTACAATGAAGGGAAAGATGAGCATCCAAAAAAGAGGAGACATGCTGTCAACTCCAGAGCTGGCAATACACAGGGAAAAAGCTAAACCAGAAAGCAGATGCGGGCTGACATTTTTTTCCATTTCCCTTTCTTCTTTCTAAACTTACTGAGCACATTTGGATTCCTGGAAACAGAGGAAGCATCACAGAGTTTCATCACAATCCAAACTTGAGCTGAGGGTGATCTTGGGATGGCTGCCAAACAGCTGTCCTCCCTCCCCTGCAGAGGAGGCAATGTTTAACACCAGAGTATAGATTATTTGATGAGCCAAGCCTCCACATAGTGGTGATGCAAGGGGCAGGGGTCTGCTTGGAAGATATTCTACCATCCAAGGTAGATCAACAAAAATAAAAGAAGAAAGAAAAGAAACTAAAGAAAAAGCTCTTTGGCAAGCAGCAGTAAGGATGCAGCCCTGAAGGATCTGGAGGGAGCATGTAAATAAGGGCAATGAGATGAGCCACTGGTAAATATGTTGTAATACAACAAAGATGGGACAACCTGAATAAACTGGGGAAAGGTAGTACCTAGATTAGTTCCTGTAATGGACAAGTTCTCGTCAATATAATGTGAGATCTATTGAGAGAAATCTGGAGATTGCTTACTGGCCACGAAAAAATGTTTTTGCCCATGCTCCTGAAAATGAACGTGACATTGATATATTGCAAAGCTTATGAGCTAATGTGGCCAGTTTGGCAGTAATGCCAGAAAGGAGGACTGCCTTGAAATCTCCCACAAGGCACGTTTCCTGTGGGTGAGCAGAGGGATCAGGTGAAGTTGCAGGCTGGGGAAAGATCGGCATTACACAGTTTCCAATGTAGCCTCCCTCCTGCAGGTTTCAGCTGTCTAAAATCAGCTGCCTTTGCTGGCAGCAGGGCAACTCACCTCCGTGAAGGAACCAGCTCCATATGCTAGTCTGACAAAAAATGGCCACTATCTTCAGAAATACCTAAGTCTTTGGCTTTCCTTTTGTTTCTGGTGGCTTTAGTCCCGTCTTAGTTATCATTGTGGTAGCAATGGCATCCAAAGCCTGCCCTTTTCTACTCTTCACTAAGGATGTGAATACTAATGGTACATAGCATAACAAAAATAATGTTTCCCATTTCCAGAGCTGTGTGAATATTGACTGTCTAATCTTCACCGCAGACCAGACAGATAAACACTTCTGCTCTAGTTATTGCCTCCAGAACCTTAACTGACATGGTCCCGAAGCTGGAGCTCCCCAGATCCTTCTCTGGGCTGTTCTCCTGGCTGCATGGCAGCTCTTCAACACATTCCCAGCTCATTGCTCCCTTCATACAGTGACAGTGAGCTGTCCAATGAAGCTCATACAGAACAAAAAAAGTCTTGGCCATTTTGTTTTTCTGCATTTCTCTTTCCCTTTTTGAAGTCATGGACCATCACATCTCTTTTTTTCAGTCCTCTGCTTGCTGTACACCATTGTCACAACAGAGTGGGAACAGGATTTACAATGGGTGCACCACAAGTCAGGCTTGGACAGGGGCTCTGCTTTTTGGATCTCATACATTGCTGCAATATAAAAACTATGACTACTATTCTGGGTGTAATCATAGGAGCTGCTTGATATGAAGTCCTGGTCATTTTTTTCTAACATTGATGTCTTAGTAAAGCACAAGAAATAAATTCAACTTCCCTTAATTCTTTTGTACAATTTCTGCCTCAGGGTGTTAGACAATATTACTGTGTGCTGTTAAATACCTGTTGTGTTTTATTCCATGGTGACTAAAATAATTATTTTTGTAGTTACTAAAGCATTTGGAGAATTCCCAGGTGTCAGAGACTGAAATGTTATAATTTATAACTTAAACATCTTCATGAAGGACTTCTGCCTATTATAGCAAAACTGTATAAAAGAACTGCAGAGAAGACTACCACGCCCTAAGACTCCAGACTGCACTTGGATGGAGATAAGATAAGGTGACTCAGATCTGGGCTGGGGGAAGAATACATTCACAGAGGGACCAAGCTTAGCACCTTCAGGGTGGAGACCGAAGCCCAGGGGCTATCAGCTGCCAGGCTCGAACAGACCCTCACACCAATGAGTGGGGGGAGGAGAGGTTTTGGGTGTGTGGTAAAAAGCCTCTGCTCAAAGGCAATGAACGCCCATCCTCTGCTGTGCAGACCAGCTCAGCTGTAGGGCCCTTCACCCCAGGAAAAGCCGCACCCATGTGAAGGACAGCAGAGGGGGTGTCGTGGCCCATGAAAGGCCCCCCACAAAGGGGTCCCCAGAACCAGCACCAGAGCACTGCAACACGATGCAACAGATCCACAGTGTTGCAAGGGACAGTGTCAAACTTGTCCTCCCCAGGGGAGGCACCTGGTCATTCCCACCTGGCCCAAACGTAAATTAATCCACAAGATTCTACACTTTTCGGTGGCTGGGGACCCTCACCACTAAGAAGACCAGATGGAGGGAAGCCATGAGACATCGTTGGGACCCTCAGAAGGGTGATACGTTTCTACCTAACCCCTGTCACTCTCCCCGTTTCCCCACCCACGCACACTTCTTTTACTATTTATTTCTTTTCTTTTTCTTTCTCTTTGCCTCTTTTACTATTAAATAAAATATATCAAGTTTTTTGGCACCAACATCTAAACTCGTTTGGTTTTAATCATGTTTTTTGGGTATATTTAGTACCTCTCTGGGTTTGATCTGTTTTATTCACAGAGGCTTAGTTTCCTTTGGTTTTCTGTGTTAAACTGGTTTGTAACACCAGGATGAAAGTGAATACAGAAATGCCAGATGTTTACTGTTCTAATAGACAGCCATCAGTGCTTTACAAACTATCCCCTTACATCCAAAAAAATAGCACTGTGATTTCACAAATGGTCTTGAGAACATTTGCTATAAATTGAAAGACTCTATTTCTGCTATATCAAGAACACTGTTAATATTGACCAAGGTGCTTTATGGAGCAAACTAATATTTTCATTTTGGTACTACTGAAAATCCAGTCTACTGTACTACACTGGTAAAACTACATCTTTCAAAGCTACCAACAGTAAAAAAGCAAATTGTTACATTTTTCATTAATTAAAAATGGCTTATAATAACATTAATGATCCTTTCATCGTCATATGTAGTTTAGGCAATGGCAGCCTACCACATTAACTTCCCCTGGCATTGCCTCGGCCTTCTAACTCCTCCAACTGATCATTACCTAATTTGTAAAGTCTCCCAAATGGGTCATTAGATCTTTAACAGGCATGTCCTCCTATTTGGTATATACCCTAGAAACAGTAGACTGTCAGAGAGAGAACTGGTTTTGAAGTAGCTCTTCATAACTGATGTAGTTATGAAGAAATGTTAGTAGTTAAAGAAATGCCAGATTAAATCAAGTTTGTGAAATGCATCGTGGCTTGAAATATCCCTCATACATGACTAAATAAGACATCACACAGATTTTTTTCCCCCACAAACAGGACTGGCATCAAAGCATGTGCCAGCATATGCCCTTGTATGCACCTGCAACTCCTGCTGCTCCCAATCTCTAACAGAAATCCTGTAACCAGGCAGACATCTAATGTGCTAAACTAGGAACCAAGGAGAAAGGCTCATGGGACCAGGCCCTATACTCCTCACATGGAGACCTTCGCTCTCTGCTTCCCCAGTGCAGTCTAGAAATTATGAACCAAAGTCAGGGCAACCTGAGACCACAAGAAAACCAGCAGCATTTGGTCCAAGTCCACAAACTGCCCAGGGAAATGCTACATTCACCAGCCAAATTTGTGCTAATATCCACTGCCAAGTGAGAGAAGCAAAGGATCCTCTGGCCTTTCTCAGCTATAGGTTACATTTTCAGGTTTGTTTTATTATTTTTTTTTCTTATTTTACAGTACAATGTCTGGCATGAGACTGAAAAAAGTCAGTGTGACTAAGTAAAGACTCTTTGTACTAATGCATTCATCTGCAAGCTATTCATATGAAACAGAATAAATGACCACTGGCCGGCAATTTCTGCACTGCAGAACTTTGAATATGGAGATGTTCTTTGCACACAAAGAATCATGGCACCACAGAGTGGTTTGGGTTGTAAAGGACCTTAGAAATCATACTGTTCCATCCCACTGCCATGGGCAGAGACGCCTTCCACTAGCCTAGGTTGCTCAAAGCCCTGTCAAACCTGGCATTGGACAATTCCAGAGATGGGGCATCCACAGCTTCTATGGGCAACCTGTGCCAGTGTCTAACCATCCTCACAGGGAGGAATTTCTTCCTAGTATCTAATCTAACTCTATCCTCTGAAACCATTCCCCCTTTTCTCCTACATGCTCTTGTAAATACAAGTGCCACTCCAGTCTTCTTGCAGCCTCCTTCAGGTATTGGAACACTGATTTTTTTCAACTAAACTCAAATAATAGAACTTTACTATTGGCAAATGCTTCCATTTGTTTCACAGCAACCTTTTTGTTCTATTCTTTGTTTTATAAATCACTCAGACTCCATCCTGCTCTCTGTTTCTCTCAGTTCTACTTCTTTTCAATGCAATCATCACCTCTTTTAGGCTTCTCCATACTAGTTTTGCTGGGTTTGCTGAAAGACCAATACTTTTATGTTTTACATTCTTAGCAAGAAAAAGAGATGTGCTGTCCTTTGAGATTAAAATTACTGTCTGGCATGCCCCAGTATATGTGGATATGCAGAATATTAACTATACAAAAATGAACATTCCCAGCACTGTTTTAATAGCAAACAAATAGCTCTCAAGTACTACTAAATTCTCAACTTCCCATTTCCACAATTTTCCCTGGAATAAGTCATGTAAACCTTGTAGGTACTTTGGTCACTATGTCCTTTATGCAACATCATCAGAGGAAACATGTAATCGCAAAGCTGAAAAACAGAAAACTCTGTGATCAAAGACTTTTAGTAATTTTCCAGAAATTTCTTTTTATGCAAGAAATTTGTTTCCTAACTTGTTCTAGAGTAGGATTTACAATCTATAGGATAGTTTTCTTCCTCTGTATTTTTCAGAAGACTGGATTCATCAAATACATACTGCTCTTTGATTTGTGTGTCTCCATGTTCAGCACAAAGAAATGAAATATGAGAATGGGAAAGTGACAATACTCATTATCTATAGGTAACTTTTTGGCACCAAAATATTATCCAGATCAACTAAAAAGTGCTGAGGTACTACCATAGAATGATGCAGTAGGAACTGGGTTCTCTGCAGGAAAAGCTATGTTTATTCTGTTCTTCATGTAGGTCACCATGTTGGCAGACACATCAATACCCCAGCACGTGGTTTTGAGTAGGGACTGCCAAAACACCGCACACAGAGGATTGCTCTTCATGGGAGGATTTCAACTGGGATCTCTTGAGAGGTCAGGGTAACAGCTGAAATGTCACAGAATGTACCCAGAGCAGAACTAATTGTAAGGATAAGCCAGTTCAGGACTTGTCACCTCTGAACAGCAAAATAGAAATGAGAATGTAACTCTCCTTTCTCAGAGAAGACTCCAAGGAAACAGCAGCAACCAAACATCTGAGATGCAGCTCAGTTTTCCTCTGACCGGGTCACAAGCACCTTGGTAGCTTCTGGACTCAGCATGGCTATTACCGCTGGCCTGGTTCCTACGGTATATCACCGTGTCCCGCAGCTATAGGGAGGAGGAGGAGGAGAAGATCCAGCAGGCAGGAATTGTGCAGCAAGATTGATTGATTTAATTATTTTACAAACTCTTTTATAGACTTTTTTCTTCATAGTCTAATTGGACAAAGGACCAGCCACCTTGGTGGTGGGTGGGGGTGATTGGCCAAAATCCTAAAACATCCATTATCAAAATATTTTCTGCTATACCATAAACAAGACTTTCCAAGGTTGCAGGTGGCTTGGTTGTTTACATTCCCTGCTACCTCTTCTGTGAGAGAGAAAAGTCTCTCACGGACTTAGAAAAATAACAAGAAGATCCTCACTAACAGCATTTTTGTACCTACACATGGCCAATGGCCACTGGCCACAACACAGATCTTCTGAACTTACACTGGCAGGGACTGATGCCATTTGCACTTCAAAGTGGAATTTCAAGGGGTAAGTTTAGTCAGCCTGGAAAGGACAAATACAGCTGCAAAATCTGAGCAAGAACAGTCAGTAAGGTCTTGTTCCAAGAATGTCTCTGAATAAATTTTATGCTCGGTTAAAAGTTGCTTCAGTTCTTCCCTGAATCAGTACTGAATACCAAAACCACCAGACTTAGGGGATGATGAGAGTTTGATTTTACTGGGATACAGTATCTCCTTTTTGCAAGCTGCTTTTTTATTTGTTACTACATGGATACACTTGAAAAGAACAGACAGGCTACACTGGAAAATATTTAAATACATTCTGATCTCTGTGAATCAGCAGTAACCTGCAGCTGATGCCACAGTTGTAGCACTCTCAAACTCCTCAGATACCCAACTCAAACTAAGAGCATTCAGTACTTTTAAATCCTTGAAGAGACCCACTCCTTGTGGTTTGCATATAAACCCGAGAAAAATAATAGTCTTAATGCTGAAAGATTATGCTTTAGGTAATGGAATACTCTATTCTGAAGTCAAATAGCTGCTGCAGAATTACAGTTAGCTTCGTAAGTACGTGGAACATTTTAAATCATAAAGATCTGGACTGCATATAGTAGAGAATAAGTAAGGTTGAAACAACATGCATGACAAATACAAAAAGTATTACTTGGTGACCTAAAGTTTTAAAATGCCCAAGACAATATTCAAAAGTAAGCAGATGCTCACAGTCTCTACCCTCATCTCTTTGCTAAGGCTGAACATCCTCATTACTGATACATAATATGATTTTAAAACCCTGGTTTTATGCAATTGAACTGAAGTAAAATCTATGATGTTTTAATATTTCTTTTGCATTTCTTCTCCCACTTGTGAGTTTTGCTGATTCAGTATTTTTATACTAAAATCAAAGTATCATTTGCTGATATAAAAGGCATTTTAGCATATTTCCAATGTATAGAGTATTAAAGTCCAGGTAAAAGTTAATCAGCTATAAATTAGAGTATTTCACATACAAAAATTTTCCTTATGTTAACATTTTAGTTCATAAACTAGTCACAAACTGCTTAAAAATAGGCACTTAAAAAAACTGCACTTGGCCAAAAATAATACCCATCATTTTTTAGTTACTAAATAACTCTAATAGCACTTCTCCTTGTAACATGATTATCAGACCAATATGCACAGTGATCATTGGGTATTACCAGCTGTAAGTAGAAACAGAAAACAGTTTCAATCTTCTTTGTTCTTGCTTATTGCCCCCATTTCAAGGAAAGGCAGAGCAGTTACCTCAGGACAACAGTTGCTGTTTTCCCCCAGAATAAGCCCCAGCAGCTGCCTCTTGTTCTTTTGAAACAGCTTGTTGAACCATTTGCACCACTTACACATTCCTACATGGGAAGAGCCCCACTTCCATGTGCTGCAGCTGAAGCTAAGAACTGGTGTTAAGCGCTACTCATCAGACACTAACTTATAGGAACTGTTTCTTTGGTCACATGTTGTTTAATCATGAAACATGATGGCCCAGAGTGGACAGTATTTTTATTCATCCTGAGCCATGGCAACCTTTGCAAGTTATTTCAATACCTGGCCACATATGTTGATGCAAAACCCAGTCCTATTTGTCCCTGAGCCAATAACATTGTCCCAATAGTGCTGGCTGTTTCAACAAGCAGTCAATATCCATGTGAAGTCATGTTAATTATTTCCCTGAATATCCAGGGATATTGGATATGGAGGGGGGTGGGGGATACTGTATCACAGTCTGTGAGGTTGGAGTATAAGGTGGAGGTAGGTCAGCTCAGTACTCCATTTCATATTCATAACTGTATGGTGGTGGAGGCACTGCAATGGGAGAAAAAAGAAGACATAATTAAAAACCTGTTTTTCAGATGCAGCCTTCAAGTATTTTCTTGCTGACATCCATCCATGCAGACTTGCATGCAACTGATATAAAACCTCCTGGCAATGCATTCTTTTTTTTTCAGGCTGCCATTATACAGTCAATTTATATCAATGTGAGTCATTGTTTATTGCCCTTTCCTTCACTCCTTAGCTGTTTGCCCACCAACAGGCTCTGCTAGTTACAGTGTTTGAGTACCTGTAATGGCAGATGATACCAGGCAAATGTGGCAGAGCTAAACTTCGTCAGGGTGTAGTGGTTTTGGTTCAAAATATTCATTACTTACTTATTTTCCTTCTGTGAGATAAGAATTAGGAGAAAGCAAAGCAGGCACAAACCTTAAACAGTTGCAGTACAACGAAAGAGTTTTATTACTAATAGAATTAAAAGTAAAGAGAAATAACAAGAAATTAAAGTGAATCCCCCCCCCCCTTTCCAGCACTTCTCTCCTTTTACCCAACTCACACAAAGGATAACAGAACATGGGATGTTAGTCAGTGTTCCAGTTCTTGAAAAGTCTCTCTCGTATGCTTAAGGAAAAAAGGGTTTTCTTCAGTTGCACATGGTTCCCAAACTGCCACTAACAGCAGACCCACCCGGAAACAATCAATCTGCTGTGGTGTAAAACATCTCTTCCATGAAAAATCTCACAGTTCCTTCACACTGCAAGACATGGGACATCACATGGGGTTATTAATCTTTTTAAGGATGAGTTATTTTGGGCCTGCACACAAAGGCTTTCTTCGCCACAAGTCTCTAAAAGCCTCTCACTGCTTCTATATAGCCTGGCATAGGCACTCTTCACAATCTTCACAGGCCACACGTGAATTCTTCATCCCCCCATGTTCTTCAAATGGATTAAAGAGACAAACAGTTTGTGATATTACAGTTTCTTACCACGCCACGCAAGAAGGTTTTTAAGCCACGCGCAAGAATCGCGGCACCGCCCTCTTTTCTCCCGTCGCCATTTTCAGCTTCGTCTCACATGACTCACTTTCTCTGACTCTGAAGCTGCCATGTTGAAGAGTGTTCTTGTTCAGGCTTTATGGTAGAAAAAGCCTCGCTCCCTCTGTGCTGCTGGCTGCATGGTGTCCTCTTCAGTTCAGCACAAAGTGTGCTGGCTGCAGAAAGGAGGATACGCCGGCTCCCGTTGACTCCGCCGGCTCTGCATAGAGAGGAGAAGGACCCGCCTGTCCCCAGAAGCCGCGCTGGATGGGTTTAGCTGTGAGCAGTCCATGGCTGGTTTTAGCTGCCTGCAGCTCTGGGACAGTCCCCCCCAAGCAACCCAGGGTCCGTGCCGCGGCGTTGGGAAAGGGGGTGTCTTGGTTTCGAAAGACAGGTGTCTGCTAAGGAAGGCAGAAGCCCCCCTTGAAGTGGCAGATATAACCCCTTTCCCTCTGAGTTATTATATTTTGAAATCAAGGGCCTTTAGGCAAAGATGTGGGAAATAGGAATAACAGTTCTTTACTATATATATATATATATATATATATATATATATGTATATAACCAGTCAAACAAAACAACAACAACTATGGCAGTAACAGCAAACACAAACCCAGTCCCAGCCTTTTCGGCTGTCGGGCCCTTTCCCCTCGGGTGCAGTTCCACTCGCAGCCGGCAGGGGCGCTGGCGGCTCCCGGTGAGCAGGGCAGGTGCGATGGTTCCCCCGCGGCTGCAGGGGGCGCTCCGGAGCGAGCTCGGGGAGCACGCGGCACCAGTGCCCTGGGATCCCGGGAAGGGATGGAACAAAGGCTTCACAAACCCCTGGGCAGCCGATCCCAGACTCTCGGGAACAGCAGGCTGGAACGGCAGGCTAGAGCGGCAGGGAGAAGCGGCAGGCACAAACACAAATCCCGGGTGGCAGACGAGATGTATCCAAAAGGGGAACCCCCCGGAGGTCCACGCAGGCAGGGAGAGCACGGCTACAACGCAGCGAAAGCTCGAAGCAGCAGCGGGGCAGGGCAGCCACAGCCCGGCCTCCAGCAGGGCAGGGAAAACGGCTTTGGGATCCCGGCGTTGTTTCCAGCAGAAAAAGAAAAAAACGGCCAAGACGAGGAAACCGCAGCTCCTTTCTCTGCAGCTCCTCTCTCCCGACGCTCAGAGCGAACTGACCCCACACCCAGGTGTAGACAAAGGAGTAGCCAGGCACGCCCCATCCCCCTTTTGTCTTTCTTAAGTACAGCTATTTGTCCCCTAGCAACATGCCTATGGGAGAAAATTCCTTTAACAGGAAAAAAACTAAAACTAAACTAAAACCCCAACAGGGGAGAAGGGGCAGTGGCCCCGGCCCGGCCCGGCGGGGCCTGGAGGCTCAGAGCCCCCCCACCTTCCAGCAGGCGAGCTTGGACAAAAGGGAATTCCCGCCCTTCCGTGCGGTTTAAATATGTAAATTGTGAGAAGTGTCATTAGTCTAAAAGACTGTCCATTAACTCAGGTTCAACCCACTACACAGGGAAAAAAGGCTGGGTGTTTATCAGATCCATTCCCTTCCAGCAGCAGCAGGGATTTATGTCATGTCAAAATTATGGCAGTCAGGGTTCTTCATCTCCACAGACACCTCAAACACCTTCTGGATCTCCAGGTGTGTGATGTGCCATGCCATGGCAAACACATCAGCATCCTGCCTCCTAGGGCAAATGCCAGATTTCTTAACATAGCTTGGGCTGAGGAAGAACAAAGCTTTCACCTTGTTCATACCAATGGAGACATCTGAGGAGAGCCCAGCATTTGTAAACTGGGTTAGGCATTTAGGATACAAGAAAAATATTCAGAAGTAGCTGAAAACTTTTTCTCAACTACTTCTAATAACTTTAAAGAAAAAGGATTCATTCAGTGACTAAAGAGACAGTAAGTGATGCAGAATGATAGCATGGTAGGAACTAAAGGCTCTGTATCAACATCCAATTAGAGTAGTCTCTACAAATTTTAAGGTCCAGAGTCTGCTCCTGTCTCCATTTATGTCACCGGAGATCCTTTCCTGTCCCATCCATAGATGTCTCAGGCAGACTGGCAGTGAAATAGCACTAGCATAGAGTGGAAACAGAAACCTAGGATGTTTGTGATGGGGGAGAGAGACTCAAATCCCAGAGTGCCATGAAAAGCTTGCCATGCTCTCTTGAACACTGGGCTATTACAGCTGGGGTGGGGTCAGTAGCTCTGACCGAGGAAGCTGTGACTGGTCCAGAGAGATGGTCCCAAAAGGAATCACCTTCTCGAGGCCCGGTGTCTTCCCTCAGCTGCTAACTAGGAGGGCCTGTGCAGAAGCTGTCAGCTCTTTAGTGATTGTCAGCTCATGATTTCAGCTTAGCTCGACCGGGCAGCCTCCACGTCAGACCAGGGAGAGAGATGAGAGGCTCGTGTAGCTGGTTCCACACAAAGTAGCTTTATTGTTGGTTTGTACTCCAGCGAAGGGGAGGCTAGGGATAACAACGTAGGAGGCAAGAGAACATAAGTAACACAATAATAATTTCAATGAATGCCCACAAAGCTCCCTTAATCAAAGATGCAATTCATCCTGTTATTCCCATCATCCAAAAAGGTCAACGTAGATAAATTTCATCTTTGGACAGGGATGGGGCTTCTGAGAGGG
Organism: Corvus kubaryi; assembly: GCF_017639235.1. Classification (NCBI taxonomy): domain Eukaryota; kingdom Metazoa; phylum Chordata; class Aves; order Passeriformes; family Corvidae; genus Corvus; species Corvus kubaryi. Next base: position 572,002 of record NW_024581032.1, read on the forward strand.
AGTATAAGCAAGATTTGCTAGCTTTGTGGTGAGAGGGGAGGTTTTGGGGTTTAAGGAGGTTTGACAAGGGTTGAGGGAAATGGGGGTATTTTGGGGTAAAAGGGGCGGTAACATATAAACTAAGGATCAGTTTTTCAGGCTGTGTCTGGCCTACGGCTTGACTTTTGCTGGAGCTTCTTGTTCAGCTTTCTGTTTCGTCTGCTGCTGTGTGGTGGAACGATCTTTTCTCTGGTTGGTGGGCATTTGGCGACGTTTTCGTCTCCATGCAGAGCTGGTCTGGTTTTTGTATTTGACTCAGGAGAGTTCTTGTTGGTGTTTGTGGAAGCAGTGTTCGTAGGGCCTCGGTATGGTTTTATATTTTTTCCTGGGAACCACTTCGGGCCAGATGGTAGCTGGACACAGGCATAGCCTCTCCCCCAGGTAATCAATTGGAAAGGCCCAGAGACCTGGTGTGATTCTGGGTCCTTCACCAGCACTAGTGGCTTCTCTGTGAGCTTAGCCTGGGTTGAATTTGAGAAGTGGTGGAGTACTGGGGGGTCAGGCTCTGATGAGGTACCATTTAGAAAGTTAATGACGTAGAGAGCCTTACAGAGTCTTTCAACAGGAGACAAAATTTCGGTTTCTCTCCGTTGCTAATTGAGGACTCTTTTGAGTGTTTGGTGGGTCCTTTCTACGATGGATTGTCCTGTGGGATTGCCAGGTATGCCTGTCTTGTGTTTTATCCCCCACTGGTTGAAGAAATCTTCTAACCTGTGAGAGGTGTTGTTGCAGTGGGGATCCTGCAACATGCATATACCAAACCAGGAGTCCCGTGGAAAGGAAATATATACGGACAGACAGATTCTTGCTAGCTGTTTCAGAGATGTTTATTTCTCCAGCCGCATGGCCGGAGCTCTGCTGAGGAACTGTTCCAGTCACGGGACCAAGGGTCCTTCTGCCCGCGCAGGGAACACAAACCAACCAATGGGAACGAGGCTGAGCAGGGCCAGGGAAACCCCGTGTCTGTGCCCTCAGGGCCCCTCTCCCAGGGCTGCATGGCAGGGGAGGGACCCCAACACCGTGTAGGCAGGCCCATTATCTGTTTTGATTTCTTCAGGGACTCTCAGGGTGGCAAAGGCAAGGAGAAAATGCTTGATGACGTGGACTGCATTTTCCCCTGCGTGGGCTGATGCAAACGCTGCCCCAGAAAATGTGTCGACTGACACGTGCACGTATTTGGATCTCCCAAAGGATGGGAAGTGGGTTACATCGGTTTGCCACAATTGGCAGCTGTTCAGACCATGGGGGTTGACTCCGGTACCCATAGATGGTATTTGGTAGTTCTGGCAGTTCAGGCACATTGCAATGATAGCTTTTCCTTGATCTTTTGAGAGCCTGAACATCTGACGAGGGCAGGAATGTTTTGGTGAAAAAATGCATGTGACAACTTTGCCTGGGCAAAGATGTCAGAGACGTTTGCAGTCTCTGCTGGCATGGCCAGTGCATCTGCTCTCCTGTTCCCTTCGGCAATGGGACCAGAGAGGTCGGTGTGTGACCTCACATGCATAATGTAGTAAGGCTGTTTTCTGTGGGAGATTAAATGAATTAATGTAGAAACCGATTGGTATAATTTTTGGTTGGAGACCTCTTTTAGAAAAGCATGTTCAGCCCTCATAGCTATGCCAGCGACATAAGCTGAATCTGTGACCAAATTAAAAGGTTCATCTTTAAACGTCTCAAAGGCTCTGACAACACCTGCTAACTCGGCAATCTGTGGAGATCCCTCTACTATTTGGATATCAGACTCCCATTTTTGAGTATTGGGTTGCCTCCAAGTCATGACAGACCGATAGGACGAGCCAGAGCCATCTGTAAAGACAGTCAGAACTTTGAGAGGTTTTCTACTTTGGATTAATTTTGGAATCAATTTAAAAGCTGCATCACGGTAGAAAAATCTATGTTTTGGCATGTGAATGGAAATTTGGCCTGTGTAGCTATCTAGGGCAAACTGGAGGCTCTCATTGGTCTGGAGCAACTGCTTTAGATCTCCAGTGGTCAAGGGCAAGTATATGCATGTGAACTCACACCCTGCGAGAGAGCGGAGACAAGTTCTGGCCTTTTTTATTAAATGTGCCATTACTTCTTGGAAGGTGGTTAATGTCTTTGTAGGTTGATTGCTTGTGAAGACCCATTCCAGTATCAGCAAAGGGTCTCTGAGTTGAGGGTCCCATTGGAAGATCAGTCCGTGTAAATGGGAAGCCTTACCCAAAACTGCAAACTGGAGAGGCAAGCTGGGTTCGACACAATGGGCTTGGCGTGAAGACAGGGCTTCTTGGACTTTGGTGATGGTATCTCAGGCTTCAGATGTGAGGGCATGTGGAGAGTCCAAGTCTCCGCTGCTGCGGAGGAGGTTGAAGAGGGGAGTAAGGTCTTCTGTTGTGACTCCTAGTAAGGGGCATATCCAATTTATGGATCCGCACAGGCTGTGTAAGTCCCTTAGGGTTTTGGGATCCTCTTTGATGGGGAGTTGCTGGGGTATGATGGTGCTCTCACAGATCTGGAGGCCGAGGTAAGTCCATGGGCTGGAGTGCTCCACTTTGTCCTCACGGATCTCGAACTCTGCTTCTTCTATGGCTTCAATTGTCTTTTTAAGAGTTCTGCCCAAATAAGTTTTTTTCTGATGCACAGATTAGGATGTCATCCATATAGTGGTGGATGATTGCTTCCAGGAACAGGCTTCTGATAGGGGACAGAATGTGGGCAACGTACCACTGGCAGATGGTCGGGCTGTTCTTTATGTGTTGTGGGAGGACGAGCCGGTGGTATCTTCTGAGTGGGGCTTGTTCGTTAAGAGAGGGGATGGAGAAGGCAAACCGTGGTGCGTCCTGGGGATGGAGCAGGATGTTAAAGAAACAGTCTTTTATGTCTATGATGCCTAGCATCCAGTCTCGGGGCAGCATCAATGGGGATGGCAGACCGGGTTGGAGGGGGCCCATGTCTTCAACGACCTCATTGATCTTCCGTAGGTCATGGAGTAGTCTCCATTTGTCTTTGCCGGGCTTTTTCAGCACAAAGACAGGGGAATTCCAAGGGCTCGTGGTCTCGGTGATGTGACCTTTGGCAAGTTGCTCTTCCACCAGGGCTTCCAACGCGTGGAGTTTTTCTTCTTCAAGGGGCCACTGTCTTATCCACTTTGGGTTGTCAGTCTTCCAGGTGAGTGGGGGAGTAGATGCTAGCACATGTTTTTCAGTGGCCCCAGTCGGAAATCCTGGCTGGGAATGGTGAGGGTGGCACTCAACTGGGAGAGAAGGTCTCTGCCCCATAGGGTGATGGGGGCCCTTACCACGAATGGTCGGGTGGTCGCTGTCTTGCCCTCGGGTCCTTCAATGATGACATTTCGTTTGCTTCTCATGGATACTGCAACTCCACCAATCCCAGAGATCATACCTGCCACTGGCTCCAGTTCCCAATTCCCTGGACACTCGGAGGGGGCGATGATGGTCACATCTGCTCCAGTGTCCAGCATCCCTGGACGGTAGATCCTCTCTCCTTTACAGAACAAGCTGCACTCTATAGTCGGTTTGTTTGAGCCTGCAATCTCTATCCACATTGCTGTTGGATTGAGAGGGAGCTGTTCTGGGCAGTTCTGTGAAAGTAAAAAGGCTTGTGCAATCGGTGTTCCCTGTGGGAGAAAGAAAGGTGTGTCCGTGCAGCAAAGCTGGACAAGAATCTCTTGTCCAGGGTGCACTGTTTGTATCTCTGGTAATACAAAGAGTTGTTCTGGACCATGGAGGGTATCGCTTAGGATAAGAATGTCCCATGGGCCGTTCTGCGGTCCGTACTTTTCTGTGGGGATACAGTAAAAACTCTTGTCAATAAAGTTAAGTGGCAGTGATGTTACCAGTTGACATCTGGTTCTGATTGGTAGCACTCCGTGTGTTGGATCCTTCTCATGTGTTCTGGGATCGCCTGGGATGATGGTGCCGGCTGAGGTCCAGTTGTCTGCCCTCAGTGATCCGATGTGGGTGGGGTAGTATGGCCTTTGATTTGTTATCTGAGCGCGGGGCCTTGATACCGCACTTCGATGGAAGTTTTTTGAATGCTGCTGGTGCTGTTGCTGTCTCTGGTGCCTTTGGTACGCGGCACAACGGTCCTGGGTGGGTGACCTTTGTGGGCAGTCCTTTATAAAGTGTCCAAGTTCACCACAATAGAAACAGCGGGCATTCTCCTTAGAGACTGCTGCAGCAAATGCACCAGAAACTCCCTCTGTGATGCCCTTTACAACTGCTTGGGTCATTGTGTTTTCTGTGGATGTGTGTCTGGTACAGGTCTCTACCATTTGGTCTATTGTGGATTCTGTGTCCATGGGTAGGGCCGTCAAAATATTCTTACATTGTTCATTAGCATTTGCCATGGCAAGTTTATCTAAAAGTTCCTTTCGTCCATCTGGACTCTCCATCTGTTTCTCTAAGCTAGCTTTTAAACGATCAACGAACTTAATGAAACTTTCATTTGCTGACTGTTTGATGTTAGAGAAATATTGTGTAGGAACAGAATCATCTAGAGTAAGGAGCAGCGATGTCTTTGCTGCAATAGCTATGTCTTGTAATGCTACTTCAGATAAGGTTGTAGCTTGATCTGAGGGTTTTTGGAGGTCACCTTCTCCAGCCAGTTGTTCTATTGTCCAATCTGTCTGGTTTGCATCTTTGGCATAAGAGTCAGACAATGTTTTTAAATGTCTCTTCCAATGCCTTTCCCATAACATATATTCGGCAGGGGAAAGGATGCAATTAATAATGTTTTTAATATCATGTGGTACTAATGTATAGGCAGAGAAAGTGGCTTCTAATAAGTTTCTAAAGAAATGTGACCCTCTCCCATGTTCTTTTGCTGCCTCGCAAAGCTCTTTGACTTCTTTGTATGCGATAGGTTCCCATGTTTTTGTAGTTGATGGACCACCCCTCCTCCCTTTCCCTATAATGACTGGGAAGGCTGAGATTTTCTGGGCTAGCTCCCAGTCTCCCTCCCGGTTCGCCTCCCTGCGTGTCTGTGCCCAGTGGTCCTCTGATTCAGAATTAGAGCTGCTGCTACTGTCATCTGAAAATGAGGGCTTGGCTGTTGCAGGGCGGGGCTGTGATACAGGGGCCGTAGCGCAGCATTTTTGAAATGCCAGCTTTGCTTTAGCCAGGGCAGGAGTAGCGGGGGGTCGGGGGTGTTTTGAGGGATGGGAAGGGGGTCTGTTGTGGCAACATGGGGCTGGAGAGGCTGTACAGCAGCAGGTCGTTTGGGGGGAGGTTGGGTTGCAGGTGATGCCGGTTTCTCAATTTCATGTGGAGTCAGCATGGGCTGCAGGAGGGTGTGGGGCGGCGGTGGGCTTTAGGGCAGGAGCGGAGATGGGGATTTTGCAAGAACCCGTGGTAGGGGGAGGGGGGAGTGTAGGAAGAGAGGGATTAGTAGCAGGGATTGCGTAAGATGTAGCTGTGGGGGGAGAGAGCGGGTCTGGCGGCGTTTGCCAGGGTGGCGGGGCTATTGGCGGTGGGGGGAGGGGGGAGGGAGAGTCTGCTCCATGTGCGGCAGCCTGGGGCAGTGGCGTGGATAGCTGCATTCCACCAGCGGCGAGAGGGACAGACGCTGGCGGGGGGTGTGACGCTTGTTCCATGCCCCTCAGTGCGTGCGCAGGGCTGTGTGGGACCAGCCCCGTGTTGTACCATGCCTGCTCTGTGGGTGCAGGGAGGGGCAGCGGTGGCGGAACGCATTGCTGGGGCGGGGCTGCCATGGTTAGGCCCGCGGGAAGCAGGGACACGGCAGGGAGCAGGGACACGGCGGGGTGCAGAGACGCAGTGGGGTGGGGGGGGTCAGAGGCACCGTGAGCCGGTGCAAGAGGGGGAAGTGTGGTGTCGTGTGCGAAGGATTGCGAAATACCAGGGGGATTGCGCTGGGGGGGGCTCAGAGCCGTCCATCCCGGGGAGGGGGGATGGGTCTGGGGGTCTCGTGTGCACTGCCTGGGGGGTGGCAGCAGGACTGAGGGGGCAAGCAGGGGGGTTTGGGTATGGGAGAACTGCTGGGAATACGGGATTGGGGTAGGGAAGTGGGGCGGCCGGCGCCCCAGCCGGGCCAGGGCCGGGGCGGCAGGCGGGCTGGCCATTGCCGGAGGTGGAGAGGGGGAGTGGGAGGGGGGAAGGGCAGAGAACGGGTTTGGCTGGGGTGGGTTAGTCGCACAACACGTTTTAACCATTAAATGAAATAAAGGAATGAATTTGGAACCAGAGAGGTTTCCAGTTGCTTGAGAGGAATAGAGTTTCTTCCCCACTTTGTCCCAGAACGGATCAGAAAGGACAGAGTCTTTGGTGGCATCAGGAAAACTTTGAGATATCCAATTAGTGAAAGATTTGAGATTTTTCTTAGAAAGAACACCTTTAGATAATTTAAAGTTGGATTTTAAGAAAAAGGTTAGAAGAAAGGGGTATAGGTCTCTCTCAAATTGGGAAAGGCTGGGTTTAGCTTGCCTATTTCCCATTTAAGTTCCTCCCTCAGCAGAAAAAAGAGAAAAAAACCCAAAAAGGACTTAAAAGTTTTTGCGTGCAAGAAAGAGAGGAGAGCCTGATTTGAAACTTACAAATTCCGTCTTCTGCTGGGGCTGGCTCCTGTTGAAGTCCAAAAAAAGTCTGCTGGGGGGATGGTCCGGCCAGTTCGATCCTCAGGGGTTTCTTCCCCAGGTGAGAGAAGCGAGTGTCTCGAACTGTCCCCCTCCAAAAGGCCATGCTTAAACGTAGGTCCTTTTTTTCAGAGGATCAGCACACGAACAGCTGGTTCTGTCTTGGCGTGGTCAAGACGCAGCTCAGGCCAGGAATCCAAGGTCCGGGGTCCAATGGCTGTTCGGGCGCCAGTTGTTACAGCTGGGGTGGGGTCAGTAGCTCTGACCGAGGAAGCTGTGACCGGTCCAGAGAGATGGTCCCAAAAGGAATCACCCTCCTGAGGCCCGGTGTCTTCCCTCAGCTGCTAGCTAGGAGGGCCTGTGCAGAAGCTGTCAGCTCTTTAGTGATTGTCAGCTCATGATTTCAGCTTAGCTCTGCAGGGCAGCCTCCACGTCAGACCAGGGAGAGAGATGAGAGGCTCATGTAGCTGGTTCCACACAAAGTAGCTTTATTGTTGGTCCGTACTCTGGTGAAGGGGAGGCTAGGGATAAGCTCTCTCTGCCCTCACAGGGTCAGAGGGCTGGCTTTATAGGGATACAGGGGGTGGGTGTCAGAGCGTAAAGGCCAATGGATTACAAAGGATCTGCATAGGGTCTCACAGAGGATTCTGGGTCTGTCTTCTTCTCTCCATAACTGAAGAGTAGCTGCCTTCCCAGGGGGGTCCTGCTGGGAGATTGCTCAATCTCCTTATCTCAGCAGACGTCCCTCCAGGGCAGTGGCTGGGCATACCCTACACTGGGCTGCTGCTGTGCCTGCGGCAGAAGGATGAGCATCCCCACACCTGCTGTTCCTGTCCAAAACAGGTAATGACAGGGGCAGTGTTGGCCACAAGCCATGCAGCCAAACCAGGTCAGTCATTACTCCAGAAGTGTTCATGACAGCAAGGAACACAGAAAATATTTCCAAGCTTCCCCATCCTCCAAAACCTGCTGCTGCTGCTAAGAGGAAGAAGTAGTCAAACTGATATTTGCACTAGAGACCTTGAGCGTGTAGCATCAAACCTGCCTAGAGATTGAGATATAAGGGTGAGTCATTGCAGGAGCAGACTTGGGGAGGAAAAAGTTACAGCCCTGGAGTTTTCATTTTGTTTTTACAGCTTTCAGCAACTATTCATTTTTGAAGTAGCTCTTCAGCAATTCATGGTTGAGAGTAATGCCATTTTCTTTCATACTCATCTCTCTACGCAAAACAATGTTGAAATGATAAGGATGATTATAGATGCTCTCAGTCTAACTGGAACATAAGGGTGTGAGGGAGAAAACAGACATTAAGACTGGTATGATAAAGAAATGCATTAAAAATATTGCATAGCTTGCCTATAAGTATATGTAATGCACCTGAGGTTTGCCATAACCTTTGCAACAGGAGGGAATATAAAGGCAGGGGATCTCTAAGAGTGGGATGACAAGGCTTCATGCAGTAAACACATTTGCATTTTATTACAATGAACTCCCAAAGTTATCCCAAGGCAATTGCTCCTGGATTTGTAATTAACAATGTCACTGAATTGCATAAACACCATTATGCTGCATCCAGGATCTGCTTTTCTCTTCAACAATGTGGCCACTTTCACATGGTAGGTGCGGAATCGAGGCAAATGAGCCTTGCAGACCCCAACTGGCTTGGTGCCACCTCCTTTGGTGCTCCTAGAGTAGTGCAAGTTTGAAGCAGCCGGGATGGGGTCTGTGGCTCAGACCCAGGAAGCCATGACAGCTCCAGAGAGAGCTCCAGAGAGAGCTCCAGAGAGAGAGCAAGGGACAGTCCCCCAGAGGTCTGTGGCGATCCCTTGACCGCCGGGGAGCCTTTGCAGGGGGTGCCTGTCTCAGCAGGCTGTCAGCTCTTTAGTGATTCAGCGGGAGCGATTTCAGCTCTTGTCCTGTGAGGCAAACCCCAGGCCGGACCAGGAGGAGAGAGACGAGAGGCCTGTATAGCAGTTCCGCATGGGGCAGCTTTATTAGCCTGCACCCCGCGAAGGGAGGCTAGGGAAGAGCTCTCTGATCCCAGAGGGGCAGAGGGCTAGATCTTATAGGGGTACAGGGGTGGGTGTGAGAGGGTAAAAGCCAGTGGGTTACAAAGGATCTGCATAGGTCTCAAAGAGGATCATGGGTCTGTGTCCTCTCTCGCCGTAGCTGAAAGGTGGCTGCCTTTTCCACGGGGATTCTGCTGGGAGGTTGTGCAATCTCCCTGTCTCAGCAGGCCTCCCTCCAGGGCAGAAGCTGGGCATACCCTACACAAGTTGAGAAGTGTGATGCAGTGGGTGGCTCTACACCAAGCTGGCTCATACATAGCCCTGTGTACCAGCTTGCACTCACTTCAGACACAACTGCACTGCCCCATAGGCAAAAGGGGTCCCTACTGTCCCCTGGGATGCCCCAGACCCTGTGACAGCTCTGGCTTAGACCCTGTGCCTTCCCTGCTGCTGCCTGCACCTAAATAAACATTACATCAAAACAATTTTATCCCACAGACAAGCTTGCATTGAGCACATCCAACACTCGGTTAACTTTGACCAAGGCACAAACATGGCCTCTGCACCGTGTCCCTGCCTGGGCTGGCTAGATGATCTCCAAGGTCCACTCTGTAGGAACCCAGAGTGCTGAGAATATTTCTCTGTCTGTTTTTAAGGGTTCTTACCCCCCCAAACAACACTGTTTTAGCTTCAAACCTTGGAAAAAATTACCAACAGTCAGACAACAACTAGAAAATACAGTGGTGTGAATTAGGTGATAGACTACTATGTAAGATTGTCACAGGGTGAAAAATTTAGAGGTTTTAGGCTTCTCTTTGTAGTAAATAGATAAGAGTAAAAAATATCAAAATGGAGGATTGTTGTTGTTCTCTAAACCTTCTTCTTCTTCTTCTACTACTCCATATTGTGCAGTAAAAGTGCTTTGGAATGATTGGATAGAAAATTCTGCAGTTCCTAGTCGTGTTACTGAATAATTGGTAAGAAAGTGAAAATAATGTACATTTTTAGTAACTATTGGTTAAAATATCTTTAAAAGGCTATGTAAATCTTGATAATTGGGCTCATTCCTACTTTTCTTCCTTCTATGCTGTTCCTCTGATAAGACTTAATAAACAACTATCTGGAAGCACTGAAACTAAAGGAGACATCTCGGTTTATCTTTGAAACTCTTTGCAAGGACTTTCAGCAAATTCTCTCCCATCAGGAGAGACTTAATTTATGGCATGGTAAAGTGTCACACTCAAACCCAAAGCATTCTAAGATTCTATAACCATGGTCCAAATTCATATTCCAAGTTCCAGTTCAGGCATGGTACCAGGTGGACGCAGAGATGCAGCACTGTGTCCTAGCCACCAGTCCCTCCTGGGACACACACTATGGAACACCCTGCAGAGATGCCTGTGTGCTTTTGCAGAAGTTACCTGGGATCCTGCAGCACCCAGCAGTGCTTGTGATCTCTGGCCGAAAACTAGTCAGCTCAGGTTGCGTTAGACTCCACATCACCACTCAAAGCCTTTGCACCATGGTCCACAGACCTTAATGTCCAGGTTTTCCCATCTGTGATATGCCTGGTCCCCATTATATTGGACAATGCAAAGGAGCTGGCTGTACATGAACAAGAACAAATACAGAAACCAGAACACAAAAGAAGAACAACTGATCTATTGCCAGAGAGCCTCTGGCACAGGGAGAAGGTTTGTCCTGCACAGTGCAGCACTGCCCTGAGCAAGGACTTGACATGCTCCTGTAGGCACCATGAGCCACCCAGCTATGAAGTGTGTCACCTGGCCAGATCTCCTTAGCCTACTCAGCAGCTGAATAAACCTGCCCAGGCAGAGCTGCGCTGCCAGACACTGTGCACTGAGCTGTCCTGCCTTTCTCAGCAGGACTTGTGCTGTTCCATCCGGACTGAGAAGAGCCTCCTGCTGCAGTCACATTCCCCATTTACTGTGGAGCCGTAACTACCCAAGGATAACACTCCTGCCATGAGCACAGGCACTCTTGCAGGACTGCCACTTTGCTTCCTTACTTGGGTATGTGTTGATGGTATTGATGTGCATTGTTCTGATAACCTCTACTCGAGTCCCATGGCTGCTCTTCATGCACATGCAGATGCAGATGGCAATCCCAGCAATCACTCCCATTATAAATACTATGCCGAAAACAATTCCGGCTATTGCTGTGCCTCTGCAAGGGGAATGGAAACATGCAGTCAGACTCAGAAAAATAATGTTTACAAAACATAATTATTTTCTCAAGAGAAGCCCCTATTTGAGAAAAAAACCAACATATTAATTACTGAAAATGCTGCAAATTTTGATCCATTGAGGCATGTGAATAGAAAAAAATTAAAGATCTGAAACCAAAATGAGAAACTCTTTCAAAGTCACCTTTGCAATTGTGCCAGATCACTCTGCTTATTTACCATGTATTAAATCCTCCCATTCCAGGGCCATCTGAATTTATCTACTTTTAAACACTATGAGGAAAAATTCCTTCCCTTTCTCCACATAAGATCTTTTATTTTTTTCTGAAAGGTATTGGTATGATTTTCTTTTGAAAAGAAAGCCTAAGTTATCCCTAGCAATATATTTCAGAAGCATCCATGTGCATGATGTACTTCTGTAGAGTATTGTCATTGTTTTACCTAAGTCAAAAAGTCTTTCTGCTGTGCTTCTGAGCCCACAGATTAAGGAGAGCCTCCTCTTCTCAAGGCTAAGCAGCATGAAGCAAAGCAACACCTACCCTTTCACACTGCTGCTGCTGCAGCCAGCACACATATTTGAGGCTTAAACAATTTCTTTTAAAATGGTCCAGAGGAAGGAATTTAACTCAGCCCTGGAAGTAATGAATCAGACTTTCCTTGAAATTTTAATATGGAGAAAGGAAAGAAAGCCTTATTGCACTCTCACATTGGAGAACACCCTTGAGAAACCTCCAAAAATGTCACTAAGAGACACTGAAGAGCTTCCAATAATACTAAGAGCAAAATCAGCCTGTTGGGGTCTCCCCCTCTGCCATGAAGCCCTGGGAGAGGGGCCCTGGGGGGGAGACACGGGGTTTCCCTGCCCCTAGTCAGCCTCATTCCCGGTTGGTTGGTTTGTGTTCCCCTTTGTGGGAAGGACCCTGGGGTCCCGTGACTGGGGGAGTTCCTGAGCACAGCTCCGGCCATGCGGCTGGAGAAATAAACATATCTGAAACATCTACCAAGAATCTGTCCACGTATACTTCTTTTCCAGGGGACTCCTGGTTTGATATATGCATGTTACAGTAGTCCCCACTGTAACATCAGCCTTTCTGATGAACCCTGTTTCATGCAGGTTTGCTGTCAGCTACAGGCAGTGAAGCATATGTTCTATGAAAGATGGTATTTATAGCCTACCCTTTAATGAAAAAAGCCCAGTGACTTGCCAGAAATATTCTTACTCTGTGCATCTCTTCATCTTTCAGCAAAGACTTAAAATTGCAACCTTGCTGGCAACCTTTCTACTGGATATTTTAATCAATCCAAATTGATAGTTTGTCAGCATGAAATAAGCCTCACTAGGAATTATTGCAATGTAGAGAATAAAACAGGCACTGCAATACCACAAATATTAAGAGGAGTCTAAACAACATAGTTTAGATTTCCAGTACAAGCATGGGAAAACATAGCAGGCCCAATTTTCAAAACGTTGATAGTCTGCTTGCTTCAAAAAACTCAGCAAAGAGTCAGGATGGGCTCAATACCTGAAAAATGAGACCTTCTATTTAGGACCTAAAATGAATTTAAGAGCTTGTTTTTAGGCCCCAGCTATTCAGGAACTTGGCCATGATTTGCAGTACAATCACTTAATTGTACAGCCTAAGTAAACACAGACCATATGGTTTCATAATAAATACACTGCCAGAGAGCTAAATTGTTTTCTGCTGTTCTGTAGCAAAGAATGAAGAGTATGCAGGGAGAGCAAATCTGTTAATATTTTGCAGAATGTATGAAGATCTAATTAACAAAACCCTAACTCATGACAGCAAGCACCTGGCCATAAAACCAATACTTCAAAACACTGATGAGATCAAGTGCTTTGTATTAACTACCATGAGTAACTGAGAAACACAGCCACAATAATTTGCATCTAACAAAAAGGAGTTCTGATGCTCTTGGAAGATGTGACCAACATTATCACTACCTTGAGAGAAACTGTCTTAGGAGACAATAGTTTGATTCAGAAGACACTTTAAAACTATACTCTTTTCATTCCAGAAGGTTCTCTAATAGTATCACAATTTAAAAACTATGGTACCCTTTTTATAAACAAGGGATTCACTACTACTTTTGCTACATTCACTTAGTGAATGAAGCACTGTGAGCACTGCATTAGAGTTGCAGGGCACTCCCTTATGCAGAAATAATCCCTCTCCCAGCTGGATTCCCAGCAGCAGAACCAGTCACTGCTGACCACTGGCCTCCAGTCCTGCACTGCTTTGTTCATGGCTCACTGCTGCCCAGCTCCTGCATCCCTGGTGCACTCTGCCTGACTGATCTGCTCAAATCCCAGAAACCACAACATTTTCTTGTGCTTCCAATCAGCTGCACCCTGAGAAAAACTCAACCTCCATCCTTAAAACTCACAGAAGCATGTAACACACAGCACATGTTACCTTCCCAGTGCTAAATTAAAATTCCTGGATTAATAAAGCCCATTGTAAACACCATTTAAATAGTTTGCCTCCACTGTTTTCAAAGGTAAAGGCATCCTAGTTGCTCCAGAAGTGCTCAGCCAGATTCCATACTCCATCTGTGCTGAGAAACAGGTTGCACTCTTCATGGGCAAGATGCAGCTGCAGAAAGCCCCTCTGCATCTGCCTCCACCTGAAACTCAAAATGGGCTGAAGTCCACTGTTGGAAAAGGCCTCTCAGCCTGAGCACAACTATACTGTTTCAGAGGACTTAGGGAGATGTACTCTTTCAAATGTATATAACAAAATACATTTAACTCCATACCACTCTCTACTGGTGAGTCAAAATGTAAACTCACCCTGACTCAGAAACCTGCCCTTAAAGCCCCTCACAATGACCCCAGTGAAACCAGGAGCACATTGCCTCCACATATCAGGCTGCATCTTCTCAGCATCAAATCCTGGCAAGACAATGGTCATGTAGCAGCTTTTCTGGGCACACAGCACAAAAATAAATGTTTGCTCATTTTGTGGAAAGGCTATGACTAGAATGTATGAAGAAGAATAAGCATGTATTTTTTATGAAATGGTAAGGTTTCTCTTTGCCCTGTTACAGAATTTTTGAAAATAAATATCCTATAAGCAAATATGCTCTATTATTAAAGTCTGCTTGCCTTGTCCCTCTTTCTCTCACTGATGTTCTAAATATTAGTATAGAGACACGGAGGGATACAGTGGTTTTAGAGCTGTTCAAGGGAAAGTGCCTAAAGAAAAAAGGGACACTGTAAAGCAAAAGAAGACCTAGAAACTACACAACAGAGTCACAGAGCAACTAGGAAGTTTGAAAAAAAGGGATGATTTTGAAATTGAACAGTTTTAAGGAAAAACATTATGCAAAATCCTTCACAGAAACAAAGCTGTGGATACAAAATGCTGCTAGCAAGGATTTTCTTGCTATTTTCTAAGTCCGTGAGAGACTTTTCTCTCTCACAGAAGAGGTAGCAAGAGTTATGTAAACAATGAAATGCCTGCAACCTTGAGAAGTCTTGCTGATAGTATAGTAGAAAAATATTTTGACAATGGATGTTTTAGGATTCTAGCCAATCACCCCCAAGGGGTGGCTGATCCTTTGTCCAATTAGACTATGAAGAAAAAAGTCAATGAAAGAGTTTGTAAAATAATTAAATCAATCAATCTTGCTGCACAATTCCTGCCTGCTGGATCTTCTCTCCTCCTCCTCCTCCCTATGGCTGCGGGACACGGTAATATACCCTAGGGCTTTTTTAATATCTGGTGCCGCTGACATGGCCTGCACGCTGCGATGTGTCCTGATGCTGTGAGCCAAGCTGAATTTCTCTAGAGGTACACTGTTCCCCCTCCCACCCCCATCCACAGGCTGTGCCAGAAGTTCAGGATAGTAGTGACTCCCCAAAAGGGGAGATCCAAGCCTTCCCAGTGTATGAGGCTCTCCCAAATTCAGGGGAGCATGACAAGCATGAGGTGATTGCTTGGAAGGTTGCCCAGGATCTGCAATCCAAGGTGGCACAACATGGGCTAGGTTCTGCTGAGGTTGTGCAGATAATAAGGGTGATAAATACAGATTTGCTTTCTCCATTTGATATTAGACACTTAGGTCAAATTCTATTTCGAACTATACCATTTACAGTTTTTGAGAAAACCTGGAGAAAGCTGGATGACAAGTCTACATTAGGGAATATGCAGCTCCCTGCTGCTGATCCTAGACAGACAGCAGGAATGGATGCTTTGATGGGGACTGGTCCCTTCTCTGACCCCAGCCTACAGGGTACTTTGTCCTCTAGCGTCCTGCAGCAAGCTCAACAGGTCAGCATGGCTGCTGTGTTGAAAACCATAGAGTTGTCAGCACCCAGAAAGCGATATACTGAAATAGTTCAAGGGAAATCAGAGTCTCTCTTTTGTAGAGAAAGTTGCTGCTTCTCTCGAGAAGCAGGTTGAAGATGACAGGTTAAGGCAGATGGTGTTAAGGCAGTTAGTGAGAGATAATGCAAATGAAGAGTGCAGAAAAATCATAGATGCCTTACCAGGGGATCCTGAGGTAACAGACATGGTCGAAGCCTGCGCTAAGGTGGGATCTGGGAACCAGAGAAAGTCTGCTTTGGCTGCATTCCTGCATCTTCTGGTCGTGAACCAAAGCAACCAAAACAGGTGAAAAAACGGAAGCGGCCTAAGCCGAGCCAAAAAGAAAGCACACCAATCCCCCAGTGCAAGAGGTGTGGCAGGCCAGGGCATTGCTCAGACTATTGGAGATCCCTGACTCATGCCGATGGTCGGCCTTTGTCGGGAAACTTCCGCCAGGGTGCAAGGAGGGGGAATTGCTCTCCGATGCAGTCGCTCCCCCAGAGAGTGGCACAGGTACAGGCACAGGCCTACCCAGCCACCCTAGAGACAGCACCCACGGATCAGACGGGTTTGACGTCCACACCGCAGTCGTCTTAGACTCTAGCAGTATTTATAAGGTTCCCTTGGATGCATATGGACCTCTAGCCCAGGGATCCAGTGCGATGCTGGGGGGAAAACCTGATGTTGCCCATCAAGGAATCTTAGTGCACTCAGGAGTTATTGACACTGACTTTAAAGGTCAGATTTGCGCTATGGTCTCCACGCAAAACCCCCCTGTAACTATTCCTGAAAAGACCTGCCTTGCTAAAATAGTGCCTTTTAAGTCTTGTGTTCCCAGGATAGAACAAACCCACGAAGATAACGGCAGTGGATCTATGGGACTTCTGCAGGCCTTCTGGACTGCAGACATCTCTGACCAAAGGCCACAGATGACATGTACCCTGATCCTGCCGAATGCCCGTCTGCCCCGGACTCAGCTTCGAGGTTTGATTGATACGGCTGCTGATGTAACGATCATCTCCTTCTCTGCATGGCCTCCCTCATGGCCTTTAGCCCCGGTGGGATCGGCCATCGCAGGATTAGGAGGATCCACACAGAGCTATTTAAGCGAACGGCCTGTGGTGGTGAAGGACTCAGAGGGGCACCCAGCTACAATTAGGCTTTATGTTACTGCCACTTCCCTTAACCTTTGGGGGCGGGATGTGTTGGCAGCTTGGGGGGTATGGATTGGGATAAATTTTTAGCAGGGGTCACTGTGCGTAAAGGCGCACAATATCCTACACTGCCTTTGCGGTGGCTGACTAACATACCAATTCGAGTCAGGCTCTACGTAGTTGGTTGAATTAAGGGCTGTTATCATGGCTTTTCAACAATTCTCACAGGAACCTTTGAATTTGGTTACTGAAGACGACTAGAAAAAGCTTTGTATACAATCAATCACCTTACAGTACCACAAAATTCAAATAATCCTGTTATTCTGAATCATTTTCTCTCATTGAAGTCTTCAGGCGAGACACAACTGCCCCGGGCAAAAGCCTGGGCACGGAATTTACTTACTAACCAGTGGGAAGACCCGCATGAGCTTATCGTTTGGGGTTGTGGGTATACTTGCGTTTCCACAGATACTGGGGTACGATGGTTACCTGCAAAATGTGTTCGCCCTGAGGTAGAACAGGCAACCTCCAAATGATGACCAGAGCACCAACCATCCAAATGGCAACCAGAATGTAGATCATCAGCCTAATGACTCTTCTGATGTGACCAAGATGTCAACCATCAGGCAGATGGTCCTTCTACAAGCAGAGACTGAACTTTAAATTTCTTGTTATGGAGTCAGATAGTTAAAGCCTTAAGGATATATTTAGAATTAACAACTGACATAAATTTCTATTTCGCATTAATAGTAGAGTTGTTATCTTATCAAACAAAAAGGGGGAACTGTGGATACAAAATGCTGCTAGCAAGGATTTTCTTGCTATTTTCTAAGTCCGTGAGGGACTTTTCTCTCTCACAGAAGAGGTAGCAGAGTTATGTAAACAATGAAATGCCTGCAACCTTGAGAAGTCTTGTTGATAGTATAGTAGAAAAATATTTTGACAATGGATGTTTTAGGATTCTAGCCAATCACCCCCAAGGGGTGGCTGATCCTTTGTCCAATTAGACTATGAAGAAAAAAGTCAATGAAAGAGTTTGTAAAATAATTAAATCAATCAATCTTGCTGCACAATTCCTGCCTGCTGGATCTTCTCTCCTCCTCCCTACGGCTGCGGGACATGGTAATATACCCTAGAGCTTTTTAATACAACGCCAATGAAGAGAAGAGAACTGCCACAGAAAAATAATGCGTGGAAAAATAAAGACTGAGAGAGGGAAAAGTAATTTTAAAGCTGTGGAAAAGTCAAGAGACACTGTCAAGATAAAAATCAGATATTTAAAGAAGAAGCTTTCCTTCTGTTTTTAGCAACATCCCACTGGAAAGAATAAAAATCTCATTCCCAGCTTAACATTTCTGGCCCAGACTGGTTCATTCATTTTTTAACTATATCACTTGGTGGATTTCTTTTCTGAAAATCTGTCCAGCCTTGACCTAATCTCAGGTAAATTTTAGCATCCACAGCCTCACATGGCAATGAGTTCCCCAGCTTAATTATAAAAGAATCATATAGCCACAGAATGGTTTAGGTTGGAAGGGACCTCAAAGACCACCTAGTTCCAACCTCCCTGCTATTGGCAGGGATGTCTTTTACTAGACCATGTAGCTCCAAGCCCATCCAAGTTGGCCTTGAACACCTCCATGGATGGGACATCTCTGGACAACCTGTTCTATTGCTTTGCCACCCTCTCAGTAAAGAATTTTTCCTAACATCTAATCTAAACCTGCTCTCTGTCAGTTTAAAACCATTATGTATCTGACAAACTGTCTCCTCTGTGACTGTTCTTAACTGAATGCCCAATAGTTTTCTCTGAGACTCCTAGCCCTCAGCTCATCATCCAGAGCCCTCAGCTTTTCACCCACAACCCTCAGCTCATCACCTACCAGCTACCCCTTTCTTCACTGCCCATGATTTTACCGACCTTTAGAATCATGCCCGGCAGCCAACTCTTCCCCTGCAGAAACTCGGTTCCTCTTGGCTGTTCTGCCTACAGGGATTGCTTCATGCCTTGAAGCCCTGGCCACTCCTCACTGCACTTTTTCTCAACCTCTTTTGTTGTTTTCTGAGAGCATGGTATTAGATCTGTTTTTTCTTGACCGTCAAACAGTCAGGTTTTATGGCACTATTTACCATAGTACCAAGTCTCATTTCTGAGAGTAATGTCAGTCCAGAGCCTACCAAGTTCTCTGGGAGCTTGGGTTGTTTTCCCCTGGATGCAAGATACAGTGTTTGTGGGCCCTAGATTTTCTGTCTCAATGCCTGGACTCCTGTCCTCTGCTGCAGGACACAGGCTCAAGCACAGGTGAGCTTGAGCCACCAGTTTTGCTGAAACCCAGCTCACTCTGTAATACTGTATCAATCAAGAAGGGACAGTGCTCTGCACCAGAGATGCATTTATATTGTTATAAAGGTCTTTTCAACTTGTTATTGCTAATGTTAGCAATTTTACAGCAATTTGATCAAGTATGGCAAGTTGTGAGAAGTATGTGAGGATCAATATTCACGCTCTGTCTTCACAAGTTTCATTACCATATCACTGCAAGAAAGATGTGCCATTCTCAGACTTTTGTTTGCTCAGCTGATCTCTTACATCTCATCATCTTTCCTAATTTCCAATACCTTATTAATTCTCCAACTAATTTATTGCCAACTCCCTGTATCTATGATTTGCTGGCACTGCATCTCTAGAATAATGTTAATAATAATGTGTGCAATACTTCGGAAAATTACTGCTAGTATTAATAAATGCCTTTTAATTTTTCCCCCTTTAAGGCATTTGAAAAGAAGCTGATAAGTGATTTTTAAAAACTCACTCTCTGAGATAAAATAAAACAAAAAAAATCAATGATCTTTGGTATTCTGATGCAGACATTCCTTTTTGGGGAAAAATACTCTTTGGACTCTTAATCAGACTAAATGTGATTTGGAGGGAGGCAGTGTTGGACTATTTATTTAATTTGGTTGGCAAACCCCTTGGTTACTTGGACCGATAACAGAACTGCAGCAGCATCACATGCTATTTTCTCTGGCCTCCACCAGAGCAGGCAGACTTGTTCTGGGGCATTTGCGCCTCCCCACTCCCCTTATTT
Source organism: Corvus kubaryi (assembly GCF_017639235.1). NCBI lineage: Eukaryota > Metazoa > Chordata > Aves > Passeriformes > Corvidae > Corvus > Corvus kubaryi. Next base: position 591,425 of record NW_024581032.1, read on the forward strand.
TCATAAGGATAAAACCACGTAGTGAGTGATCCTCTAAGAGACTGGTTTTGCTGTCCAGATTATTTTGGCTGGGGTACCTTGAGAACCTCATAGCAAAAGATGGTGGAAGAGTGACTGAAGCAGTTGGGGTACCCCATGGCTGAGCAGCCTTCTCAGCAGAGTTTTACAGCCCTGGAAAAAGGGGTACACGAGGGTAATGTGGACTGAAAAATCAACCAACTTGGAAATCAGTTAAGTAATCAAGCTAGCTGCTGCTTACTGTTTTAAATTAAATAATTAGTTTACAGAGTGGCAACAGAAATGGACCAGGCTTGCCTTTGAGGCTTTACTTTGCAAGGCGTATTTATACAAAATTCCATCTAGTACTTCTTTTAAATATGCTTTTTATCACAGTGAGGAAGGCAATGATCGTCTGCTTCCATAAACAAATCCTGTACACCTATGTTAAAACTGGGTACAGAGTACACTTGGACAATATTTCCCTTCTTTTGCTCCTACGTGGTTGTATTTAAGGTGTGTTGTTAATATTTAATTCCTTCCAAATAGTTTCCTCTGTGCCATTCCCTCTCTGCCTTGCTACATTTGCTGAACTCAAGCACCAATATACCCAGAGCAGGAGCTGTCCAAGGAAAAGACAGTGGGTAATCATCCTGGTTCCTCAACTTCTTCCCCCAGCTCCATGTGGACAGATCACCACTCTGAGACTGCTCCATAAGCTACATAATCTTACAAAGGGTTAAAGGACATACTGCCCATCAGTACTGCCAGGCCTGAGCAATTGGATACCTTCTACAGCTTGTTAAAAGGCTGCTGAGTCACTGATGCATAACTGTTGCACAGTTGCAGAACTAGAGAAATATCATATAATCTGTAAACCAAAAGGATATGTAATTACAGCTTGTTCTGGTTTGGGCTATCATCAGACAGACTTTGCAGAAAATTTGCCCTTTGAAAAATATGTAGACAGTTTATCCTTACTTCCTTTATGCCAAACCATATGCTTTTCTCCCCAACACACTGCCAGATGTGCTGCTTGCCAGCAGTGCTGCAATGTGCTTCAAGTAAGCAATCCTGGAAAAGCCATGGTATCTCCTACAGTAAAGTGAGTAGAGACTTCCTCTAGCTGGCTCCCAAGCTGCTTTCCCTGCCTGAGATCTTCCTGCACCCCTAGACAGAGGGGTTAGATGGAGGGATGCCATCTCTTCCACCCTGCTTATGACTCAGTGTAGGCCTGGCCCAGAAATAATTTTATGGATAGAGGGAATGGTGCATGAAACATAGTTGGGAGGAGCATGCTGCAATACAGCAGCACAATACTTACTATACAGGAGTGTTCTTAACAGATCAGGCTAAGCAAATACATTTTAATCAGCCCATCCTGTCCAGCATTTTCATCCAACATGTGCACACATGCAGATGCTGGCTTTGAAACACAGAGTCTATCTGTCTGGCAGTTCCAAAATTTCAGAACATTGCTGCAATGGGGAAAAACCCAACCCAAAATTTTGAATTAAAACAAGAGATTAAAAGAGGGCAGAAATACACAAGTAATGAATAAGAAACTTTTTTTTTCACCTTTCATGTGAAAGAACACTGTTTAGGGTATTGCAAAATTTCCAGTTACCACTTTTCACCCTCATGCTCTCCTCTGTCCGTTTATTGCAGCAGCTCCTGTCACCTTCTCAGACATCCTGTTCCCTGCAGTCATGACCTCCCCTCACTCTTTAATGTGCTTTACATGCTTCCCTAGAAAGGAAATAGAAGCCATAATGCAATTCCCACTTTCCAACACATTCCTTGCTGTGCTCACAAATTCAAGGCCCAACCTGATATTTCCTTAAATAGAAAAATATGGCTCAGCTATACCTAATACAGCATTTGCTTTAATTTAGGGATTTTTATTTTTTATTATTGCAGTTTGCACTGCTGGCTGGCCCTGCCATATAAAATACTTCCTGAATCAACAGCAACAGGAGAATCTGAAATCACTGCCCAATTTCCACCCCTCTAAGCATCAAAGCACGAGAGAGGTCAGGATGATATAGTGGGCTTCCAAGAAGACTAAAAAGTTATTAAACCCCGGTTACAGATAACTTTTGGCTGTTGGGTTACTGCGTATAGATATCTAGGAGAATCACAGGATCATGGTATTTCTAATAATTCTTAACATGCACTTTCTGACACTGATTTTACTTCTAGTAGCTTCTACAAACTCCATGAGCTGAGTGCAGGTGAATCCTGCAGCTCCCCCCCTGGGGAATTCTTGCTGGAGGAGCCTAAGCTACTATTGTGACTTCTGAATATCTTACCAGTTAGATCCTGAAATCTCTGACCTATCGACAGCCAAACCTGCATGGTTTTACCCAGGAGTATATCTACATGGTATTTTTACCCAGCCTGAAGCCAAACCTGTAGAGTCACAGTTGCCAGAAAAGTTGATAGTTCAGCACCTTTTGGTGTATCTGCTGCCTGCTTTGTGCTGTAACAAATCCCCAGAACAGCCACCCAATGTGATTTTGATGTGCCAGGGAACATTCTGCACAGAGATGACTGATTTTTGGTCAGTGAAACAGCTGTGCAGACACTAAAGGAAAGGGTCAAGAGATGGAGCTTTTAACATTTGCACCAAGGCAGAATGTAAGTGACACACACAATAACTGATTTTTAAAAAAGGAAGAACTGCAATGGCTGTAATCAGTAAGAGCGATTCTTCAGTATTTCAAAGTCAATGGGCTAAACAAGGAAAGTAAACGCTAGATATGGAAACCAACAGAATGCTCTGCCATGCTCCAGGACATCTTCAGAGCCCTCCCTTCATTTCCTTGCTGCGCCAACAAGCAAGCTATCTTATCTTGTTTCACAGCACTCTATCCATTCTAATCAACTTCAGCTGCAAAGTTTTGCATAACAAAGGCTGGTCCTTCCTGTATTTAATTTTCTCCACATAAAACCATTTTCTTTGCAGCCTTTTGTGTGCCATCCAGCCGCTACCACAAGCATTGCAGCATGAGCTGTTGGTGTTGGTGATGCCAAATGATTTTTGCCTTTTCCTTTTATATATTCTCTGTATTCTTTAGACATGTATTTGCAGCTCTGTAGCTTATTCTTGTATCTGTGGCTGGTTTTCCCAGTACTTTTCCCTACCTCTTCCCTAGGCAGAAAGACAAAACATATTTCAGAGCTCCAAGCCCCAGGGGCTACAAGGCCCCTATCCTATCTTGGTTCTTTCTGGGAACCAAGGCCAAAACCCAGCTCTTCGAGACACATTTTCATAAACAAAGTTTAGTTTCCATCTGAGGGGGGAGGGTTCAGAGAAGGTTGAATAGGGGGAAATTGCATGATGACTTACGTCTCTAATTGGTGATTTTTGTCAATTATGCTAATTTGCTGAACTTATAAAACTGTATTCACCCCATGGGGGGGTGGGCATTTTGTGGACATTTTCCATATCTGCCCCTAGAGGCCTCCAATAAAGACCAACCTTATATTACCTCCTAAACTAATATTATCTCGAAAGTGTGTTGTTTTATTTCTAGGTTTGTTAAGGCATCACTGGCAGAGTTGAGAGATAACCATCCTCTGCTGCCATATTTCCTTCAGCTGGAACATCTTTGTTTCATTGGCTTCTTAGTTAATGAAAGAGTATTAAATGGTTGGTTGCAGAAAACCTCCCAGCTCTTAACATGACAATCATACCTATTTATTGCAGCTTCTGAAAAATAACAACAAAATAAAAAAAAAAAATAGCTGCAGCACTCTCCATTTCATTTAGGGGGCACAGTGAAAAAGGATAAACTTTTCTCAGTTGTTAAGAGCTGGTCCCCAGACAGGGCATCCTCCAGGCATTTCAGAAATGCTTGTGCTAGCACAACAGAAGCCAGGTGGCTTAGAAGGGCAGCACTGGAGAAAACTTCCGCTGCCCATTCAGGGGGCAGCACTAACTCATACCAAACTCAACTGACCATGTATCTCTGGCTAAAATGCACCACTGAGTGAATCAAGATAAAAACATATTATTTCCCTGACAGTTAAATCCTTTCCATAACTGGGTTGTCTTTGAGAAGCAAAATGCCACTAAATATAACTCCAGAAGATGCAGCTCTTCTAGGCTGTGACCTTGGACTTTCTTGGTTTCCCTTAGGGTCTCCGAAAGAAGGCTATGTTTCAAGGCTTCATTCTCAAAATACTCTTAACAGAGGCAAAAGCCCAAACTTGGCATTCAGTCCATGTTTCATTTAAAATTGCATGCTTCTGTGTTTCTGGCTGAAGATCTCTTTCCTGATTTTGGAAAAGTTGAGCCCAACAGAAATACATTTTTCCTTCTTGGTGGTCAGCTCTGAAGACTAAAGTAGCCTAGAAGCTAATCTAGTATCTTATGTAAATTGCTAAGACACATTTTTAATATAGAAAGATTCTGCCTAAATGCAACATAGCCCCTAAATAAACACTTAGTGAATCATTGCAAGGAAGTGCACTGTCAGCTCCCAACAGAGAGAGCACAAGCTGAATGTGAGAGAAATGAACACCACACTGTTCAGAGGGACAAACCACCAAGCAAATGCCACAGACCATATATTACAAAACCAATTGAAGCTCTTTCTTGTGTGAACTGAAATGGAAGAGCATCATAGAGACACTCATCCCTGAAACGCTCCCTGCTCATTCACCCCATTTTTCTTGAATGCATAATTTTCCTTCAAGGGGGATTACAGATCTTCCTCTGGCATCTTAGGTTATATCCTCATCATCTATTTAGAAGTGGCATGGGACCTAAGATCATCCAGAGCGGGTTCTTTCCAGGAATACATGCTTTTTCATAAAATGCTTCATTCTGAAATAAGTACTGTCCTCTGAGGGATGAGGAGACACCTGAGTGCAGCAGTGCCAGGAATGCAAACCATTTTTATCCACATCATCACTGGAAAAGTATTGGAGTGAAAGCTCCTCTGGACCTAGGCCCAGAGGAAAGCCAAAGCACAGGGGTTGAATTAAAACCTGTGGATAAGCCAAGGTACATGAAGTCACACCAAAGTGAAATAGAAATATAGATTTTTAACTTTTAGTAGAAATATATACTAAGTGCTTTAAACATCGAAAAGCTGCAGCAAAGAGATCAGTTTTTACTACAGCAGTGTTACCTTTTCACAGAATTTCTTTACTTTAGACAAAACATAGATAGAACTATACTGTTCACATTTTTCAGATAGAGTGTTCACATAAACAATACGAGCTGATAGAAACTATATATGCGAATCTGTGTAATACCTATGTAACACTTGTGTAAGTCTTACAACTGTTAGACCAGGATAGGTTAAGAAAAGAAAAACTAGAATCATGTGTTAATCTTATTGGTCAATTAACAAATATAATCCACACTTTTGTAAGTTTAGATAATAGAAGAAGAAGCTTTTTTCTACTTGCTGTTGGCCTGCTGCTGCTGCTGTTACTGCTTGGCCTTATCATGTAACCCCTTTGAACTCTACCTTCAGAAAACTGTGAGACTATGAAATAAAGAACTTAGCAGGACAGCAGCCTCCTCTGCTCTTTCACTCTCATCAGAAAAGGAAGCTCAACAGAAAAGCATCCAAGGAGTATAAACAACTTGGAGGTTTTAGCTTGTCTTACACCTTCTGGAAAGATCAGCAATGCTCCTGCTCGTTTTAATGGAATGTTGTGTGGAGACCAGCATGGTGAGGGAGGGAGGGAGGACAGAGACCCACTTGCTAAAGTAGTGTCAGGGCTGTTTCCAGTTCCCTGGTGGCAACACCTGCACATGGAAAACAGATTTGATTGCAAAGGAGCCAACCCCCATCCAATTCTGCAAAGCTCAACACACATGACATGTGTTAAGCTTTGCAGGAACTGGAATTCATGGTCCTTTCCTAACTCTTAGCATTGGACTCTTTCACTGACATTAATGAGCTATAAATCACTCCTGAAGCAGAAGGTTAGTAACTTTTTTTTTTTTAAAGTTATTGGAGAATGGGGGAAGATAAGAGAATTTCACCATTTAACGCAACAAAGGAGAGGCAAAGTGTAACCAAAAATCCTTTTTCACAACAACAAAGTTAAAATAACATTGAATAAGACAAAGTAATAAAATACCTGAAAATGAACAGCTTCCTGCAACCAACACTACCTTATGGAGAAGAAAAAAATGCCTTTTGACCTTTTCAGAAATCTGATTCTCAGAATCTACACTGTTCTTCCAAAATCCAGTAATTAAATGCATTTATTAAATTTCAATTCAAATTAGAAGATTTTACTGCTTTTAGAATCCTGTATGTTAGATGAATGAAAAAGATTTAGGGTTTCCTTTTTTACATTGAAAAATCTGGAGTGGTTCTGGGATGATCTGGGAGAAAAAGTCTGAATTAAGACACTAAAAACCTAACATCATAAATGATTTGATTCCATTTTAAAAAGAAAGTCATAAAATATGTGCATTGCTTGAGCAACCATGCAATAGCTTTTTAAAAGTGCAGTGCTAGATAGAAATGTATATTTTGAGTCTAAATAAATCTGAGCTTTGAATTACCCAGCAAAGGGATTTTTCCCTCATATCTTCCAACAAAAATAAAAAGACACTGAGAGTTTAATTTTAGAAATTCTAAAGCAGATTGAAATAAAAAATGTTTTTCATCTTCTCTTTCCATCTCCTTTTTTTAATGTATTTTAATATTTAAATCTTACCTCGTGAAAGCAATAAAAGAGCCTCTTCTGCATTCTTTTCTTTCTGTCAGATTTATAGCACCAATTCCATTTTTCTTTCCCATTCTCTCTTCCCAGGTGCTGTGTCAGAGCTTATGAGTGCCACAAAGACCAACTGAGATTAAGCCAGAGGACATTCTAGTTCTAGATCACCATTTGCAAAAACCTACAATGAACTTTAAAGTATTTACATAAGTCTTTGCTGGATTCAAACCTTATTATGTAGAATAAACAAATTACAGTTTTAGTGGTTTGGAATACCCTCATTAAGCATGCATGAAGTGCCATTTACAAATGGAAAAGGTGTTAAGTGCTTGGGTATATGAATCATTTTATGTTTCTGGAGGACTATGAATCAGGAAACTAAAAAACCCCTGAAAATTAAACTATAGTTACAAAAACATGCTGTAGCTCTTACAGGTTCCATAAAATGGTGAAAGTTGCTTTATCTGAAGGCAGCTACACAGAGGATGCAGAAGTCACTGCAAGGTAAAGACATGTGCACACACATTAAGTAATGTCAACTAGGCTAGGCTTGACCTCCTCCACCTCAGTTAATCATTGGGGGCTGGAGAAGAGCCAGTTACTGATAAGTCAGCAATAACTTCCCTCGCAAGTGCATGACATCCTGGCTCATCTGCCTGCATGGCCCAGATGGAGGATACAGAAACCCCACAGAGCAATGAGGTAACGCAAACAGAGGATCCAGTCCCTTCCTCCCCTTTCCCAGGAGATGGGACACTGCTTTCTCCTGTGGAGCTATGCAGAAGAGGCACCCCTGCACCCTGGTCCCTTCCTCACAGTTTTGGTGATAGTTTACCTTGCTTTTTATGCTAATGATATGTAGTAAATAACATGCCCTGATTTATATAGGCACAGAGCACAATGTCTTTTCCCCCTCACTCATGGAAGGTGAAAAGCACTTTCCCTAAGGGCCTTGCTTGGAAACCTCAGAACAAACTTAAGCATATGCTAGGTTTAAATATCACACTCCCAATGAAATCAACAGACAACTGTGCTTTGCTGAAAAAAAAGCCTAAATTCACTGCCTGTCAGACAATTAAAATGTTACCCTTCCACTCTAGTTTTGCCTAAGTAAACAGCTTTGATGCTTGCTTGACTATTTGAAAAAAAAACCCTCTCTGCTCCCTCCTCTTTAAAGCACAAGGAAGCCTGGCAGAAGGCTCTTCCATGCTGTGATGATCACATTTGACAGTAGTTAAACACAACCGGAAACACCAAAGTGCAACCAACCTTCAGGTGTTCTTTGCCATCCTGCACGCTCTACTATATCCATGCACTTTACCAGAGCTGGTGTTCCTCATGGTTCTGGGAAAAAACAATAGCATCCACAAGCCAGAAGACCTATCCATGAAAATATCTCTGGTAACAATACCAGATGGAGTGACAATCTGAGCTATTTTGACAGAATCATCTGTAAACACAACATTTTGTGAAGTTTCCCTTGAGATAAACCCTACTGTTACATCACAACCTGTTACTAATCTAAATCTGACACCATTTTGCAACAGCATGAAGGAGGTGACTGAAGGCGGTTACATGGCTTGCCAAATATTCAAAACATCAAAAGCATCCACAACCACTAAACAACATATTAATACAGTTTTCATTAAGATATGTGCTGAAGAGGTTCATTTTTTTTCCCCCCAAGTATCACAGTCCATTATAGTCACTTCAGACACGTGTAACTGTTGGAAAGAGCAGGCAGGTTGGTCAACAGCACAGTCAAGTAACACAAAGAAATGTTTACCCAGGAAAGCAGACAATCCTTTCCCTTGTATGTATATGCAAAACACACGTCCCACTGACTAAACAAGAGTTACACTTTTGAATCAAGAAATATACTTTAATGTACACAGTTAACTAATACACTGAACAGGAATCACAGAATCACAGAATACGTTGAGTTGGAAGGGACCCGTCAGGATCATTGAGTCTAACTCCTGGCCTTACACAGGACACCCCAAGAATCACATGTGATACATACAATGGATGTATAGTCTGCCATACAGCAGCTCCCCAAAACAAACCCAGTCCGCAATCCATCACTTAGAGAAGGGATGAAAAAAGTTATGTGTTGGGGTTTTAGGAGCTCTCCTGTTTTGTTTTGTTTTGTTTTTTCTGTTAAAGGAATTTCCCCCATACATGTTGCTGGGGGGACAAATAGCTGGGTATCTAAGAAAAACAAAAGAGCTGGCTACTCTTTTGTTTCTCCTGGGTGTGTGGGCAGTTGGCCTCCGGCATTTGGACAGAGAGGGAGGCTGCTTTCTTTGGCTGCTTTTCTTTCTGCTGGAGAAGCCCCGGAATTCCAAAGCCCTCCTTCCCAGCCCCGCTGGGAGCCAGGCTGTGGCCGCCCTGCCCCAGCTGTTGCTTCGAGCCTTCGCTATGTTGTAGCTGTGCTCGCCCTGCCTGCCCAGACCTCTGGGGGGTTCTCCGTTTGGATACATCTCGTCTGCCACCCGGGATTTGCGCTCATCCCTGCCGTTCCAGCCTGCCGTTCCAGCCTGCCATTCCAGCCTTGTAGAGGGTTGGGTTTGTAAACGGGCAGAAACACCAATTTAGTGTAGTGGTTTGGCCCAAAATACTCATTACTGTTTATCTTCTGTGAGATAAGAATTAGGAGAAATGCGAAGCAGGCACCAAACTTGAAAGAATATAAAGAAGTTTATTAACAGACCTAAAAGAAGGAAAGAAAAAAAATTATACCACCTTCAGAGCTCTCCTCCTCCCCCCACCTACCTCCCTTCTCCCACTGACAATGTAAAAAGACAACCCTTAAGATGTTCAGTCTGTTTACCACTTCCATAATAACCTTGTTCAGTTCATTTAGAAAGAGAAGTCTCTTCTTGCTTGTTCTATGAAAATATTATCACAACGAGACAGCCGCCCACTTCCAAATATTGTTCAGTCCATTTAGGAAGAGGTCTCTCTGTTTGTATGTGAGTCCCTTCCCCCAACTTGCAGCTTTTCCCGCAACTGCTTTCGAGGGTCCACTCTGGAAGTTTTTTGGGGTACAATTTTAAGATTGAGCCATTCAGAAACAAAAAACAGAGGCCCTTCTCCTTCCCTGGGAGCAAAGGGTCTTCCTCATCTTCATCATTAGGACTATCTCTGGGAGCATCTCTAGGAACTGAGGTTTTCTCCTTTCCCGTTTGGAGCAAAAGTCCTCATCTGGTCCATCTCTCCCTGTCCAAACTTCTCATGAAATTACAGCTGCGTCAGCATCTGCCTATCTCAGCACAGGTGCTTTTGCTTACGAGCTGAACACTCCACCCCCCATATCTTCATGAAATTACAATGGGATACTCTGATATATCATAGCTTCACAACAGAATTTCAGCTTTAAGCATCTCCTCTCTCTCTTCCCTCAGGTTTTCAGCTCTTCACAGCAATTAAAGGGTTAATCTCACCTTTGCCTTGCAGCTGTGTGGCTTATCGCTGTTGGTCACCTGACCTCTGCCAGACAGAGGTGCCGCTTTCGCTGAAATCTTTGCCACAGTGGAGGAAGGGGGGGTGGTTTCCGAGCCACTCTGACTGCCCACAGTCCTGCTGGGGGGGTCATCCTGGAGCTGTGGCCCCGCAGCCACCTGTCCCAGTGCTGGAAACGAGAGAGAGCTTGGGGGGGAGTTTGTCTATTCTTAAGTGTGTATCACAGAGGCGGTCACAACTTTAAGTGGCTTAAAGAATTGTCCATATTCAAACTGGCCAGCTGATAGGTTCTATCAGGTCCCAGAGGAAGCTGTAAGCACCCCTTAGCAAGGACATCCCTTCGGGGACTATGCTTGTATTACCGCTGGCCTTCTTCCTACAGTATATCACCGTGTCCCGCAGCCATAGGGAGGAGGAGGAGAAGATCCAGCAGGCAGGAACTGTGCAGCAAGATTGATTGATTTAAATATTTTACAAACTCTTTCATTGACTTTTTTCTTCATAGTCTAATTGGACAAAGGACCAGCCACCCCTTGGGGGTGATTGGCCAAAATCCTAAAACATCCATTATCAAGATATTTTCTACTATACCATAAACAAGACTTTCCAAGGTTGCAGGTGGCTTGGTTGTTTACATTCCCTGCTACCTCTTCTGTGAGAGAGAAGAGTCTCTCACGGACTTAGAAAATAACAAGAAGATCCTCACTAACAGCATTTTTGTACCTACAATTCCCCCTTTTTGTTTTATGAGATAGCAACTCTACTATTAATCCTGAATAGAAATCTACATCAGTTATTAATTCTAAAAATGTCCTTAAGGCTTTAACTATCTGACTCCATAACAAGAAATTTAAAATTCAGTCTCTGCTTGTGGAAGGACCATCCCAGTCTCTGCTTGTAGAAGGACCATCTGCCTGATGGTTGACATCCTGGTCATCATCAGAAGAGTCATTAGGCTGATGATCTACATTCTGGTCGCCATTTGGATGGTTGGCGTTCTGGTCATCATTTGGAGGTTGCCTGTTCTGCCTCTGGTGCCGTAGTCAGGGCGAATGCATTTTGAAGGTTGCCACCGTATCCCAGTATCTGTGGAAACGCAAGCATACCCACGACCCCAAACAATAAGCTCATGAGGGCCTTCCCACTGGTTAGTGAGTAAATTCCGTACCCAGACTTTTGCCCGGGGCAGCTGTCTGTCACCTGCAGACTGCAATGAGAGAAAATGATTCAGAATAACAGGATTATTTGAATTTTGTGGTACTGTAGGGTGATTAATTGTATACAAAGCTTTTGCTAGTCGGCTCTGTGGGGTTTCTCCATGCATTCCCCTTTTCTGTTTGTCCAAAACACGCTTCAAGGTACCATGAGCG